>NW_027368494.1:0-49314 GCF_046119375.1 Phyllobates terribilis | reverse complement strand
AGAAATTCGGAAGCCGCTTCATGACTTTGTCTCGATCCAGAGTTAAATGTTCTCCATACGCCATCATCACGCCTCGCCGGATAGGGTTTGTGATGTCGATAGTAAACCTATAATACAACCATTATTTATTATTATTTTAGCAGGAATGTCATGTCTTATCAGGTTCAATACTGGTAATAGTATCACATATGGTTGTTTAATTTCATATTTTTACTAGCCTTTAAAATTTGGATTTAATTAAAATAAACCCAATACTCTAACATAATCATAATGATGGTAAGAGATTTACTTTAAATTCTTTAATGTTTAACTTTCACTCGGGAGTAAGATACATCCAACGGTGACAGTTTGCAGAACCATATCACAGTCCTGTCAAACTTATTTTTCATGTTCATTTTTTATCTACTTGTACGGTACCAACATTTTGGTGCTAACAATTTTGGTTAACTAATTATGGTAACTTTGTAAGAAAGTTTATAGTTATTATCATATAATAATAATTTTGGATTATGTACGGTGATAAAATCTTGTATTAATTTTTCATATACATTTCTGATGTGTAATTTTGAATATGGGATGGCTATCTATAATACAGCCACAAAGTGCGGTATATAGTATTATACTATTAATTTCCATTTTATCCTATCATAATAATTGTGGACTTTGGATAATACATACCAACATTACCGAAAAGTTACAAATAAGTGCTACACAAATCCATTAATGCTGAAACTACCGATAAGTAATAAGCATTGATAAGAAGAAATGATGCCCGTCGTTTTAGTGGTCTAACAACACTTCATTCTGTAAAATGTGAGACAGAAAGTATATACTAAAACAGTCCTAAAAACCTAACTAGCAGGTAATATAGCGAAAGTAATGATCGAATCCACATGGAAACTTTTATCAATTATTCTCAATATGATATCAATTCAACAACTCAAAGTAATAAGAAAGGGGTTTTTAGAATCTATAACTAAGAAAAATATAGAAACAACGATGTATCAATGGATGGAAAGAATCTTAGTAAAGTGTCGTATTAGTGTTAAGTAATTTTGACGATCATATTAAGTCTAAATATTCTATCATGATGCAAGTTGGTCCTATTCTTATAAGAAAGTGACTAGAACCTCAAAAAGAGCATAATAGTCATATCCACGTTAGTTAACCACGACGACTCGTCAATTATTCAAACCAAATGAGGCATTAAGCAAAGAACACCAGGATATGAACATGAGAGCCTAATCATATAATTTAAATCTCTACACAAAAATCATAGCATAAAAAAATACTATAGTAAAATATTGGCTTCGAATGAATAGAAAGCATCAATCATGCACAATCAATTCTAGCATTATGATAAATTCAACCAAATCTAGCTGATCAATCTAGAACTCAATTAATAAATCAATTGACTTATCCAACATAAAGAATACAACTTTAGCATCGATATGTAATAGATAAAATCACATAAAATACATACTACTAAACTTTTTTGAGAAAATGGATTTAGTTCTTCATATCCAAAAAGACAAAGAAAGGTTTTGAGGAGCAAAAGCTCTGAATATCTGGATATGCGTTTAACACCGAACTAGAATTATGACTTACAAAAACTAACCCTAAGAAACTAGAGAAACAAATCTCCAAGCCTTCTTGAATTAAGATTGTCTTTTAGTTCAACTATTAATAAAATAAGGAAACTAGAAATCTAATAAAGAAATTTGAAAAAGATAAAATAAAGGAAATCTCCAGGAAGGATATTGCAACGATCGGCGAACGTCTCTAACTCTTCGGTGGCGGCGGCCGGTTATGTGGAGAAAATCCCTACAGACTCCATTTGTGGGTGCCGCTATAAGAATAGGTAGGCGCCGCTTAGAGATGAGCCTAAAGGCTCCTTCAGCTTCATCTTGATCTTCAATGTAGCTCGTCTTCGTCTTTGTCTTCACTTCAATTATTCTTCTTCATCCCTCATCTTCACTCTGGAAATCCTCTAATATCATCATATTATGGTATAGATGGTCCTAAGTGATACAAACCAAATACACGACAATCCTGCTCATAATACAACTAAAATCATGCTAAAACCATGCTCATATACCCGTCGTAGACGTGTACATCAAACACTCAATGACTGGTTACAACTACTAGCATACAATAATTAATTAATAAATTTGTTCAATATTTTTTTGGATTTAGGTGATTATTTTAGGGGTGGTTTTCCTACGGGTTATAAGTAGGCATTTACAGAGAGGAGTTTGGTTTCAACCAAAATTAACTGGATTACTCTATGCAATGTCAAAGATAGAATACATTGAGAGAGAAAACGGCGGGGCAACAAAGAAGTTGAAAAAAAGAAGAAAGGGAAGATTATCGGTGCTTGATAACAGTCTTCCCTTTACAGATAATTGAACAAATACTCAGAAGAGTTGATGCTATATCACCAATCAATCTTGCGTTGTGTAGAATGAGGTAAGGTCTTAAGGTTGGTAAATTTCTCTCTCCTTATATTCATTCCCATCTTCGCAGCAAAAACCGCTACTTGTATGTTTATTTCTCTATGATAATTTTGTAGTTGCACATCGTTCAATGTTATAATTCAATTAGAGATCGTGCTCAAATGTGTAAATTGAGAAGATCTTTACAAAATATCCGGGGAAAGAAATGATGATGCAATGAAAATCATGGATTTATATATTGATAAAAATCCTACTACTTTATTTGAAAGGGCACTCCTAATGTGTGGTGTCGACATGAACTTAATGGAGGGGTTGATCTTCCGGAGAAAGTTTCAAATGAAGGACATGATACAACCACAAATGTTCTAGGGCACATGTTAGCATGTCGTCGGTGTCCAAAGCATGAAAGAATTTGGGGGGTGAATATAATTCAAAACCTAAAAGATTTGACCAGGGAGAAGATTATAAGTTGTTGTCTTCAAATCTAGTTGCTGGTAGGTCAGAGAAAGCAGTGGTACCGTACACAGAGTGAGTATATTGATCAAGATCAACACATATCACCACAAACGTAAATGTAAAAACCTCCTCAACAACTATATATGTATTATTTATTACTCGAGAATCGACATCAAAATTGATAGCGATGTTTACGAATCATGTATTTGAGATTTGAAATCAAGATTCTTTATACATGTATATGGTTAAATTATTCGCAATAGTATGTAATTTTTGTTGGTGATATTGGCAAAGTTTATTTATGATATCATTCTATTATGTAGTATGGAAGGTTGATTGTCTAAGTGAGTAATACAGTAATGGAAGCTTTCTTGTCTAAGTCATTAGACTAGTTAAAGACTATTGAGAGATGTAACATATTGGGTGATGATATGGTATACATGAAATGTATGTATTGTAGTAGTTTCAAAAAAGTGATATCCGAATAGAGTGAAGGATAAATATATACAACTATGATAATAAATAATAGATATGACTTTAGTCTCCGTTCATATTTACCATCACATGACAATTAAAACATACATATTTTAAGAAAAACTGGTTTGAATATGATTTATCGAATAAACTCTTATTTTATGACGCTGCATGTATACTTGTCGCACTATTTCTAGGAACATAATTATCAAAAAAAATATTATTTAATTAGAAGAAGAGGATGAAAAGGTATTTTTAGGAACAAGCATCTCAAAAGGAGGAATTGATCAACATGGTGTACACAATCATCTTTTATATATGAAGTTGTAAGTATGGTTGATTGTCTTTTTAATTCTTGTTCGTTGATAATATTATGGACAAAAGTAATTGTAAGACGACAATATGATACTAATTACATTAAATTTTAACTCTAGAGTAACTAAAGGATAGTTTTTAGTAAATGGATCTAAATTTCATTGAAATAACCTTTAAACATTAGATAGATAGAATTTTTTTAGCATACATATAGTCATTTAGTCTATGGGTAAGATAGTTGGCTCCAACTTAGAATATTATGCCCATCCCGGTGGTAGTGGAAGCGAAGCTCTAAGACATGGACTTTGACATTCTTAAACTTGGAAGAGTGTTTTGTGTTAACGTAGTACATCTTACGATATGGTTTTTCTTGAACAAAAAAATACCACAATTCATTTTGTTGGTAGAACTCCACTTGGTCTCCAACTTTGAACTTCCATAAAGGCCTCTGGCCTGGAGGAGGACTAAACAAGCGACGAGGTAATGTCTCTTCTAGGGCAAGTATGTTAGGCCGTTTCAAATGATGATACTTGACCTCGTAAAAAAGGAGCACCAGATAGGCTTTGACAACATATGTAATATGATAAGTGTTCGTTATATGAAGTAGCCTCTTAGTTCATACAACTAATAATGCCTCAGTTTTAATGATAACAAACAACCTTATGTACTAATATGTTTATTGAGTGAGATATCGCAGGAAAACAATAGGACTTCGACTTAATTAGGTGGTTTACGCATGGAAAGCAACGAGCTAAAGTAAACATGCAAGAGCAAGTCCAGCGAGAAGGATAGAGCTTAACACGCTTAACTAGGAGCAAGGAAACCGAACGCCACAGGAGGGAACTGAGTAAAGAGAGCGAGGAACTGAGCGCTAAAGAACTAAAGCTCTATGCAAGGAGGACGCGCTCAAGGGAACCGAATACTCTGAAGGGGACCGAGCGCGTATAAATGGAAATATATCTTATAATGTTCTATAAAGGGAAAGATTTGATACGCAAAGAACAACCAGATTCAGGATCTTGTTTGTTGAAGCGAGTTTGTTATTGTAATTAGTTAGTTAGGATTTAATAGTTTATTTATTGTTTTAATCAAGCTTTTCGGTAATCAATTCCCGGTGATTATGCCATAGTATAAATAGTGTAGTTTATCTTCTTTAAACGTGGTTGTTGAAAGTGATGAGAGATAGTTCAATTTGATATAGGACTTAGGCAATAGTTAGGAGAGTTTAGGAAGAAACTAAGAACTGAGTGTGTTCGCGTAACAGTTGTAAGCCCTACGAGAAATCAAATAAATAATCATTTTGGAATTATTATGTAAATTTTCTTAGCTTTACTTTCCGCACAAAAGTATAATCATTAGTTAAAGCTAAGATCTTCACGATCCATAATTGGTATCAGAGCAGGATCCAATTCCAATACAACAATGAAGAACTCAATATTCAATCTTGGCATGTCCCTCAACAAGCCTAACCAGCTTTGAGAAGGAGAACTTGATTGGTGGTTGGGAGTGCACACGACGTTCATTCAAACCCAAGACTACCAATCCTGGAAAATTATAGAGCTTGGAGAGGAAGTGCTTCTAGAGTTGAAGCAAAGAACTATTGGCAACTAGAGCACTATGCCAAGATAGAGAAGAACTCAAAAGCTCGACAACTGATTCTGTGTGGACTCACTCGCAATAACTTTGACAAAGTCATTGGCATACAAACGACCAAAGAAATGTGGGAAGCTATCATCTTCATACACAGAGGGAGCGAAGACCAGAAGGATACCAGAAAATTTACGCTTCAAAGGGAGATTCAGTCTTTCAAACAACTCCCTCGTGAAAGTGTGTCAGCCTTCCAGTCGCACTTCACAATTCTGATCAACAAATTGAATGCATCTGGCGTAACCATTCCTCCTTCAGAGCAAACACTGGTTGTCATCTACGCTATGAGAGATAAATTCGAGCTCACTAGAAGAATCTCCCTCATGTCTCTAGACTGCAAGAAGCTAATTGACATATTTGGCAAGTTCTTTGATCAAGAGAACACTGATTTGCTAAATGGATTACAAGTAAAAGAAGCTACTGGAACAACACTAAAGCTCACAAAGGTGCTTGAGAAGATGGACATCAATGACGGTGAAGAGGATGAGGACGATGATACAGAAGTCGCTCTCATGAAAAAGATGGTAAAGAAGTGGTCTAAGAAAAGAGCTGGAACAGGAGAATCATCAACTTCAGCTAAGCGTGATCTCAAGGAGTACACATGCTACAATTGCCAAGAGAAGGGGCATCTTGCTAAGACGTGCACTAATCCAAAAGTAGAAGCCACTGAAAGGAAGACGCTCTTCTCAGCATGGGGAGAAGAAGATGATGAAGCTGGCCTTCACGAAGGATTCCAAGGCCAATGTCTCATGGTCAATGCAGAGGCCCTTGCCTCTGAGGTAAAATCTCTTGACACCTTTCCTAATCGTCTAAACATGCTTGAAAAGAAAGACCTTATTAACATGATTAAAGGGCTGTTAGAAGATACTGAAACTTTAGAATCTCAAATTACTAAATATGAAGAGGAAGTCACTGAACTACGTAGCGAGTGTCTAGATCTGTCCACTAGGCTAGCTAATAAAGAAAAGGCCTTAGTAAAATCTAGAGAACTGAGGTTAATGGCGAAATCTTGTGAGGGCAGAAATGGTAATCAACCTCAAGGGGGATTGTCAAAGGTCTTAGAGTCTAAGGTAGAAAGCGACTTAGGGATAATACTTGCAAAGATCATGAATTAACAGAATCCATCAATAAGAATACGGTGAACCAAACTATGTTTGTAAGGGCTAGACCTGGATTAGGATATGACTCAGATTCCTTTAAGTGCTCAAGTGCTAATGAAAAGCTCACCAGAAAATTAAATGAAAAGGCTTAGACCTTACATAAGGCCCTACAAATCTGTAGAAACAAGAATGAATTCTTAGAGAAAAAGGTTAAGGCTCTTGAACAACCATTAGGGGATAACAATTACTGGTTTCATGGGGAAAACACTCATAAGATGTACGTGAGCCAAAACCAAGGGAACGCAGTAAACATACTAGATCATAAGATTAAGGATAGGAAGCCCTTTAGACCTGGAAAGGGCAAGTATGGTTACGTGAAGTACAATGAATGGTGCAGATGTTGTGGTAACAATGGTCACACTATACAATCTTGCAAGAAGAACCAAGGGCTAAGTAATAAGCCATACAGGTCACCCACTCGCACTACAAGTGAAGTGAATAGCTTGAATGATCCTTCTAAATTAGAGCATGCTCTTCACCTAAAGGCCAAAGGCTCGATCGTAGCCCATCTCGTAATACTAACCAGAAAGCTAATCCACCCAAAAAATCTGAGCTTCGATGGGTTTCAAAAGTTTGATTGCTTATTTGCAGGGAAACTTGAGTAGCGAGAACAAATGGTACATAGACAGTGGTTGCTCATGTCACATGATCAGAGATAAGGAGAGACTACGAAGTTTTTAGGAATATGATGGTGGAAGCATATCAGTTGGTGAAAAGAGAGCTAGAGAAATCACTGGACATGGTAAGGTACATCTCAATGACAAGATATAGATCCAGATGGTGAACTTTGTGGAGAGCCTTCACTACAATCTCTTAAGTTTAGCTCAACTCTGTGATGAGGGACCAAATGAGGTGACTTTCACTACCTCGAAATTCTTTGTGAGAAGTGCTACTAAGGAAATAATTGTAAGGGGAAAGCGAGTCAACAACACGTATATATTCGGCCCCAGCTACATCCCAAAGAGTCACCTTTGCCTTGCTACAATAGAAGATCAAACCGCTTTATGGCATCAACGTCTAGGGCACGTCAATCTACATCTCCTACACAAGTTACACGCAAAGGAGCTAGTCCGAGGCTTACCTCTCATCAAGATAGACAACATGACACATTGTGCTAATTGTGTCAAGGGAAAGCAAGTTAGGAGCTCGTTCAAAGCTAAGCCAGACATCACAACAAAGAATCCCCTTGAGCTACTCCGCATGGACCTTTGTGGGCCAATGCATGTTCAAAGCCCTGGTGGAGCACGTTATATCTTTGTGATCGTTGACGACTATTCCAGGTTCACATGGACCTTATTCCTGCGCTCCAAGGATCAAGCCTTCTCGCGCTTCAATGAGCTAGTCACCTTACTTGAGAATTCCCTATCCCTAAAGGTGATCTCTATAAGATCAGACCATGGAACTGAATTTGACAATGGTGATATGTTCAAATACTCTATTGAAAGGGGAATAACTCACAACTTCTTAGCCCCTAGAACTCCACAACAGATTGGAGTAGTTGAAAGAAAGAACAGGACGCTAGTGGAGATGGAGCGCACTATGCTACTTCAAAGTGGAATCTCCCCCTCACTGTGGGATGAAGCGGTGAACACAACGTGCTATATTACCAACAGAGACCTTCTACGACCTTCACTAGGCAAGACTCCATACGATCTAATCAAGGGATATCCTCCAATTATCCCTTATTTAAAGGTCTTTGGGTGCAAGTGCTATGTGTTGATCAATGGGAAAGACAACTTGGGCAAGTTCGATTCATGAAGTGATGAGGCCGCCTTTATTGGCTATGTCCCAGCAAGCAAAGCATACAAGGTGTTCAACCAGAGAACAAGAACTTTCGAGGAGAGCATACATGTGATGTTCGATGAAGGCACGTTCCATTATCCTTCCTCAAATATCTCTGATCCATTCTCAAAAGTCGCCCTCATTGAAGCACCTTCTGAAAATGATCGAGCCCCTCCTCCTCAAGCCCTAAATCCACTAGCCCCTCCATATATAGCCTAAGTTCCCTCAGGTCCTGACACAAATAGTGATGATGAAGGGCCCTCTCATTCAAGCACAGTCCAGATCATAGAGCCTCCAACTAGAGGCTTTCAACTAAGAGGCGCTCACCCCCCAGAGAACATGATCACACCAGTGGGATCCAGAATTCACACTTGCTCTCAAGTAGCTCAACTAGCACCTCTAGAGCCAATCGTTGAAGCACATGATGAAGCCGCCTATGAGACTAGCCTATGTGCCTTCAACACCTTGGTCTCACTCACTGAGCCTAAGAACATCAAAGAGTCCATCCTTGATCTAAATTGGGTGGCAGCAATGCAAGAAGAGCTTCATGAGTTTGAGAAGAATCAAGTTTGGCGCCTAGTTCCTAAGCCCTCGAATTGCACCATCATAGGCACTCCCTCTTTATTTCGAAACAAGCTTGATGACTCAGCAGCTGTGGTAAGGAACAAAGCCCATTTAGTAGCATAAGGGTACAATCAACAAGAGGGGATCGACTATGATGAGACTTATGCTCCAGTCGCTCGATTAGAGGCTATTCGTCTTTTGATAGCCTTCGCTTCACACAAGGGATTCAAGCTATTTAAAATGAATGTGAAGATGGCTTTCCTCAATGGTGTGCTCAACGAAGAAGTGTATGTAAAGCAGCCCCCAGACTTCGAGGATCCAAAACACCCTGAGCACGTGTATTTCCTGTACAAAGCACTCTATGGATTGAAGCAGGCACCAAGGCATGGTATGATTGTCTCTCCGAGTACCTCCTTTCCAACAACTACAAAAGGGGGACAATTGAGAAGACGCTCTTCATCCAGGAACAAAAGGGCGACATCCTAGTGGTACAGGTATATGTAGATGACATTATTTTTGGGTCCACTAACATGTCGCTTGTAGAGAAATTCAAAGATGTGATGAGCAACAAGTTCAACATGAGTATGATTGGGGAACTCAACTTCTTTTTCGGCCTTCAAGTGGTGCAAAAAGGTTGAAGATATTCAAATCCATCAATAAAAGTACTTAAGGGAGATCATCTAGAAGTTTGGGATGGACAATAGCAAGCCCCTTTATACACCAGTATCCACAAGCACGAAGCTCGATGCTGATCTTAACGGCGCAAAGGCAAACAAAACACTCTATAGAGGTATGGTAGGATCATTGATTGACTATAAGATAACCGACCTTTGACATGCTCAGTCCCTATGATTCTGGTAGGATCCTCGATGTGAACATGGGGACCAAGAATTCATGGGGACTGAATAACCGAGAGCAGGGTGAAGCGCAAATTAGATTAGGAACTGAGAATGGGGCCAACAGAATCATAGGGACTGAGCATCTCAAAGGTCGGCTATCTTATAGTCAATCATCACTTGCTAGTTCCCCAACGCCCACTTGCTTCTGCGAAGATCGAGGCGCCATTCTTGAACCGACCTAGACCCGTTGTGATTCAATCGTTCACCGCCCTCCATAAATAGCCCTCAACCTAGATTCAGTCCCCCTTTATCGCTTTCACACTATTAATCCCCTTCATAAAATCTCACTCTCAAATCTCTCTCTCTCTCTCTCTCACGACTCACTCTACACTCTTAAAACATGGCCAATCAAATGAACATCAGCGCCGAGCAGTGGGCAAAATATCTAAAGTTCAAGGCGTTCATGGAAAATACCGTCGCCTCCTCCTCAGTCCCACTGTCCACTTTGCAAGTGCCTCCCTCAGTGACACTATCTCCACAAATGCTACCTTCCACATTCCCGACAAAAAAACCCACTCCACCGCCTTCACCCTAACCACCTCCTCCACCTACCACAAAACTCCCTTCCCATCGTACATCACCCGCTCCAATGGATGAAGACCCACAACGTAAAGAGCCCATACATAACGTCTCCTCCACCGAGCCAAAGGCCTCCTCCACCGACTCCACCGAGCACACCCCCATGGCATCCATGCACGATGAATCCACTCATCAGTCCCTTGCCATCACCTCCCCAACCTAACCCTCACCATCCCTTCATCTCTGATGCAGTAAATTTCCCACAAGACACCATTAGAGTACACTCCCTCCTCGACCTCTCAATAGCAAGCCAAAGGGCTCTCGTCAAAGGCGATCGTCAGCACTAAAGTCGACTCCTTATTTAGCCTCCCTCCGGTGCATGGCAATATTTCCACGAGGGTGGTGATCGAGCCGCTAATCATCGGCCAAGGATTTTTACAAACCCTCAACCCAGCTGATTTCGATGTTGCTTCCACAGTAGCTTTGCTTGAGCGGACGCGTTTGGTCTGAGCTGAAGTTTGAGCCCGTCCTTGTCGACCAGGATGAGGTGCACAAGTTCTACAGAGAACTATTGGATATGCCCCCCTCACCACAAAAACCTTACTCAGTGTCTCAGATCCCTTGGGGCGATGAGCCAAAGACGATGAACATCAAGCTGCTCGCCAAGGTGCTTGATCTCCCAACAAGCTAAGGGTACGCCTCACTGTCCAAGAAAAACTGGCCATGGGGCAAGTCTGAGACGTTAGAGCTCTTAGTGGGAAAGTTGCAACCGAAGGAAATCAAGACGCATATGCTCAGCTTAGGCACGAAACTGCTCCACTAAATCATGATGCACAATGTTATTTCCAGGCAAGAGAAGCGAGACACTGTGACAATAGCTGACTCGTGCCTGCTCCGAGAAGTAATGGAAGGCAATATAATTGACACGTCGCGACTGGTTCTATCACATATGTTGACGGTGAAGATGCATAAGAATCACGCCCTTCCCTACCCCCACATAGTCAAGAAGCTCATGATTGAGCTGGGGATATATAGGCTAGTGAAGAAGACTATCCTCGAGAGCATTATCATGGAGACTGGGCTGCGCAGGTTGCTGAAGAATGCAAGTATGGAAGCGCCTGTAGAGAAGCTCAAACTGGGCCCTACTCCTAGAGTTGAGCCCAAGACCGAACCGAAACCTAAACCTGACACCTCAGCCCCTCCGAGATCTGAACCAAGGCCTCAAGCATGAAGAGCCCTATGAAAGAGCCGAAGTCGCGCTGCCGCCGAATATAATCCCTGAGGAGATTGACTTGCTTCGTTTTAAGGGGGAATGAAAGCTACTTCCTCCTTATCTCTACTCTAGCTCAACTCTATACCTATGCCTGGACTCTATGATTGCTCTAGAGCGTACTGAGATAGGGATTGACTTGCTTCGTTTTATTTTGCATCACTTACTCATTCCTCTAGAAGGCATACACGTACTAGTTTTACTTTCCGTTGCTTAATATCAAGCACACCTTTTTACATGATGTCAAAACTGGGAATATTACAAGCATAGGAGTTTTTTAATTTAGGGGAACTAACACCATGGTAAGTTAAAAGGGAGATGAGTGCTACTTGTGCATTGATTAAGGGGGAATGAAAGCTACTTCCTCCTTATCTCTACTCTAGCTCAACTCTATACCTATGCCTGGACTCTATGATTGTCATCATTAGAAGGGGGAATTTGTTGGTTATATGAACTAGCCTCTTAGTTCATACAACTAATAATGCCTCAGTTTTAACGATAACAAACAACCTTATGTACTAATATGTTTATTGAATGAGATATCACAGGACAATAATAGGACTTTGAGTTAATTAGGTGGTTTACGCATGGAAAGCAACGATCTAAAGTAAAGATGCAAGAGCGAGTCTAGCGAGAAGGATAGCGCTTAACGCGCTTAACCAGGAGCAAGGGAACCGAATGCCACAAAAGGGAACTGAGTAAAGAGAGTAAGGAACCGAGTGCTAAAGAACTAAAGTGCTATGCAAGGAGGACATGCTCAAGGGAAACAAATGCACTAAAGGGGAACGAGCGCGTATAAATGGAAAGATATCTTATAAGGTGCTATAAATGAAAAGATTTGATACGCAAAGAACAGCCAGATTCGGGATCTTGTTTGTTGAAGCGAGTTTGTTATTCTAATCAATTAGTTAGGATTTAATAGTTTATTTTTTGTTTTAATCAAGCTTTTTAGTAATTAGTTCCTCGTGATTATGCCATAGTAAAAATAGTGTAGGTTATCTTCTTTAAACGTGGTTGTTGAAAGTGCTGAGAGATAGTTCATTTTGATTTGAGACTTAGGCAATAGTTAGGAGAGTTTAGGAAGAAAATAAGAACTGTGTGTTCTCCTAACAATTGTTAGCCCTACGATAAATCAAATCAACAATCGTTTTGGGGTTATTGTTTAATTGTTCTTAGCTTTACTTTCCGCAAAAAATTTATAATCTTTAGTTAAAGGTAAGATCTTCACGTTCCACAATAAGAACCTACAAGATCTGGGTGGGTCATCTCTACCTCCGCTATAGGGAATACTTCTACTAAAGTATATTGTTTAGCGGAACAAGAGAATGCTAATGTATAAGTAAAAACAAAGCGACACAAGAAAGATAATACATACCATTGAGCCTGCAAAGTTGAAGCTCTCAAGTTCTTATGGAATATGTATTTCAGTGGTGTTTACTCAAATAGTATGTACAAAATCCATCCAGATTTTGTATGGTTGTTAGAATATTGACATACTAGGGCCCAGGTTTTTCGATGCAAAACATGCACCCAACGTCGGTTTTGAACATTGAATCTTCAGAAAAGTATACGCAATGTACTTTCTAATCAATAATAATGTCCTCACACCATATCAAATACAAAGATATGGTAGTCATTAATCACGATATTGGATATAAATCGAAGTTCTTTTTGTTTGTATTTGAGCTCTAGTTAAAATACTTAATAAGACTACTCTATTAGTAATTTAGTATTATAAATAAAAAATTGTCTCCCCCTGCTCTTTCACATTTCATCCTTCCATGCTTGTGTATACCGTTATATTAAACTAGATTTTGATATTTATATATAGATAGGTAATGAAATCTTAATTACCCTTACTAAAAATACATCAGTTTCAAGCATTACAATATAAGTGTAAAACTCTGATGTTAATACACAGCTACTTTGATAAGTAAATCCAAATAACCTGAGCTTCTAGCACCACCAACATTAAAGGATTATGTGTAAGTTTTTAACAATATGTTGTGGAGTGACTATGGATCAGAGAAGAAGCCGAAATGATCACTTGATTCTATAGTAAGGACTTCCTCAAGTGGGTTTTCTCATTTCCAAAATATGTAGTATGATAAGAACCTACAAGATCTGGGTAGGTCATCTCTACATCCACAGTAGGGAATACTTCTAATAAAACATAGTGTTTAGTGGAACAAGTGAAGGCTAATGTATAAGTAAAAACAAATGGACACAAGAAAGATAATACATACCATTGAAGCTGCAAAGTTGAAGCTCTCAAGTTCTTATGGAATATGTATTTTAGTGGTGTTTACTCAAATATTATGTACAAAATCCATCCACAGATCTTGTATGGTTGTTAGAATATTAACATAATAGGGCCCAAGTTTTTCGATGCAAAACATGCACCCAATGTTGGGTTTGAACATTGAATCTTCAGAAAAATATATACAATGTACTATCTAATCAATAATAATTTCCTCACACCGTATCAAATACAGAGATACGGTAGTCATTAATCACAATATTGGATATAAATCGATTTTCTTTTTATTTGTATTTGAGCTCTAGTCAAAAGACTTAATAAGAATACTCTATTAGTATTTTAGTATTATAAATAAAGACCCATCTCCCCCGACTCTTTCAAATTTCAACCTTCCATGCTTGTGTATACCGTTATGTTAAAGTAGATTTCGAAACTTATATATAGATATGTAATGAAATCTTAATTATCCTTACTTAAAATATATCAGTTTCAAACCTTACAATATAAGTGTAAAACTCTGATGTTAATACACAACTATTTTGATAAGTAAATCCAAATAACCAGAGCTTCGAGCACCACCAACATTAAATGATTATGTGTGATTTTTAACAATATGTTGTGGAGTTACTATGGATTAGAGAAGAACCGAAAATGATCATTTGATTCTATAGTACGTACTTCCTCAAGTGGGTTTTCTCATATCCGAAATATGTAGAAGGGTGACAATTTCTCATTTTTGGGTTAAGATTTTATGCAGTTTGTTGAAGAAAAGGAGAAGGTTGAGGATAACACACATGAAGTTAATCATTATGTATTTCAAGGAATCAGTGACCACCAAAATACAATTATCTATGAGGTTGTTGGCGACATAGATGTAGAGCAACGATTAAAAAGTGAGAGAACTGTTCACAAGGATGTCTTAGATGGACCTATGGAATAGTTGACAGAACAAACTACATCATATGCATGGATTAATGAGCAACTCAATAATCATGAGGGATTAGTTGTACATGAGAAGGTTGGAGAGGAACACACCACGTGTATGGCATGATATGAGGTATGGATTAATAAGCATGGCATCAGGACTAGAAAAGTAGAGGAAGATAAGAAGGATGATATTGGAGAGGAGGATAACAAGGGTGAGGGAGACTCCAATCTCAATGATGAGAGTAGAGAGGAGAGTGTGCCTTATATGGATGCACACCATAACACGGAGAAGGATAACAACGATGAGAAACGTGAAAACGAAGAAGAGAACAAGGTTGAGGGAGAAGAGGTAGATTTTCATGATGAGAGTCGAGATGAAGAATGCATTAATGAGGATAAAGCAGATAATATGAAACATGATGCAAAGGAAGACAATAAGGTTCAAGATGATGAAAATGTCGAGGAATCAATAGCCAAGGGTCGACACAAGGATGTTACTTCTCCAAAAAATCTATGAAGCGGCCGGAAACCAATGCTTGTAGTGAAGACAACTACCAGTCATAATCCCACTTATACTGGTGTGTGAGAAAATTGGTCCAAGTGTGATAAAACTTACCAATAACAAACATGTCAAAGATATGACTCAACTATTGTAGTGGTTACAAAGTACGAGGTAACTAGCTTTTGTTCATTCATAATTGCAATTTACAACCATTTCATTTCATTTCATATTGTTCAACAATAGTTCAAGAATTGAAGGATTTTCTAAATCAGAACATGGCAAGAAATCAATTTTAAATTTAGACATGCATGTCTTTCTTGAGATATTGGAGCCCATAAAGTGTTGGGGAAAATCTATGAGCAAAAATTACTTCATAACGATTATCTGGATAATTTCTGATTAAATATTCGGGCAATGCTTGACTGGGTACAAACGGTCGTTGTTTGCCCTATCAATTTAATATTTCCTAACTAACTACTCTACCTTAGTAAAGTGTCAAGAAATGATCGAATCCCACAGGGAGTCAAGTCATCAGTTCTTGTGAATTTAATATGATTAACTCTAAAAGAAACAAAGGGGGGAATTGAAATGCAATTAAACTAACTAAGTGATTGGAAAACAATATGAGAAAACACTTCGTTCAAAAAGTAGTCACACAACAGAATGATTGGTTGATCATCGACTTCTAATGACTATTGGGTTCATCTTATAATTCATATACTATGGCTGTCCTAATCACTGTTTGTATAGTTAATATCCAACTAGTCCTAATAACCCTTACTCAACTACAACCATAAAACTATCAAGATTTAATAATCAAGCACAGTGAACTCAGAAATGGATAGGTGGATTCAACACCATTGACTTAGAGTTGATATATTAACACACAATCAACTATCCATAATAACAACCGCAACTAGGTCATGTAATCGATTTGCTACCTAACGATAAGACTCCCCAACTCAGACAAGTCAAACCTAGCAATATGAATAGATCTATTCTACCTATATGATCAGCCCAGACAGATAACTCAATCCAATAAGATAATGAAGTGCAAGAGAGATGAAACGGTCCAAATATCAATAAGAACCAAAGTATGAGTACTACAAACCAATAATTTGAAGGCTATTACTTGTTGAACAAAGCAAAAGAGACTATTCCGACATAGTTCTCTAAACAACATAAATTAGAAAAGTGTAATCTAGAATAGGTTGGAGGAAAAGTCCTAACCATATTAATTAACCTAATTTATATGAAACTACTACGAAAAGCCCAGTCAGAAACTCCATCAAAAAAGAGGTAAAATCCCAAAGTGAATCTTGTAACAAATGTGGACTCGCGCTCCCAGCCTAAACCGGGGCGCAGTTGTGCCTATGTGGGCGCGGTCGCACCTAGGTGAATTCAGACAAGTTGCATATGGATAGTGGCGCGGTTGCGCCATCTAGGCACGGTCGCGCCTTAGACTCTGTATCTCGGTGCGGCTGTGTTGTCTTGTGCACGGTCGCGCCTTTGTCCCTTTGGCAATCTTCTCTTCGTCTTCTCTATAATGTCTGTAATCCTCACTAATAACTCCTTTGCTATGCGAGGTCCGGATTACAGTAACATGCTTCATAATCATGCCAAATCACCTGTAAATCACGCTAACGACCACTGGATGTGGAGTGCAATATATCGCCTATCAAACACCCCCACACTTAGACCTTCTGGTCCTTGAGTAAGCTGCAACGAACTACTCGACATTATGCACATCGTTCTCAGAGATTATGGAAGAACTTGACATCAGTGGTCATCAACAACACTTCGGCTCCATAGTACATGCAATCATCAAAACTCGGGCGTAGACTCCGACTCTACCAGAATCATAAAAAACAATGCAATGCAAGACTCAAAAAGACTCTAAACTAACCCAAAATGGCATCAACAATTCCCCAAACTTGAACTATGTTTGTCCTACGCAAGCACATGGCAATGCATCCCTAAAATATGCAGAAGATGCCTCTATCCAAGTGATATATGAAGGATGATAACGCAAGATCAAACAAACGACAATTTCTTTTCCTAACATGCTTCATAATCTATGATAAGAATACCACGAGCTTCAACATCGTGGAAAGCACACAAAAAACCATAACTCAACTCAAATAATATCACATATAACTTTTTATTGCTTCTTTTCATTCTATTCATGTATTTTCTTCTATAAAGCCACTTATTTAGGTATCGGGCCAGTCCGTTTTATGATCCGGACGAACTAATGAAACTCTTTGCTTGCTAAGTCATGGAGGATTGAACCCGGAGTGATCTTTCACACCACGGAGATTGCGGTGATCTTCCGAATTATTTTACTAGGATTTAACTACCTTTTCATTTTCTTTTTTATGCATTTTGTAATGAAAAGATGGAAGCAAAATAATATGGATAACATGATAACAAAAGAGATGAGATGATAAAATTGCAATCTTAGTATTGGTCCTAATACATCCTAATCTTAATCCACAAGCTCAAGTCAAAGTCCTCAATTTGATCAATTATATCATCATCATAGCACAATTGTAATGTCAAAAACTAAAGCATAGTAAAGAGATTCAAAATCAATGCAACATTATAAGAGTTCACAAAGCATCAAATAAGGGGGGGCGGGATATGATAACCAAATCACAAAAAAAAAAATTCAGAAATCTCAAAAACTAACTCAAATAGCAAAAATACTTAGATAATTCCCTCCCCCACACTTGAAGTAAACAATGTCCATTTTATGAAATAAAGAACAAAGCTAAGAGATGAGTGAAAGTGGAAAAATACCTCATTTCTCGGGTTGCCTCCCAAGCAGCGCCTTTGTTTAGAATTGTAGGCTTGACTATTATTCTCGATCATCCAGCACTTGGCCCCTCATTGCCCAACTCATCCTTCCTCACATAGTATGACTTGATTCCTCTTCTCTTCCTTATCCCCCTGTCGTACCAACCATTCTTCTTTTCCACAAAATGTCTAGGGGGTAGCGTAGTCAAGACTTTCGGTACCTGTATAATCGAAGAAGGAGGGGAAGCTTGTCTCCCTATAAAGTCACAATCAGGGCCGACCGGACAAACACACCTCAATATCACCTACATCCCCAATGGGATCAATGACACCAATAGCATAAACACAAGCTACCCCTCTATGGGATCTTCCATACTCTCAAAGATATCAAACCTCACAACATCCCCATCAAACCCTAAAGATAGAGACCCACTAGCTAAATCAATTTTTGTGCCCACAGTTCTTATAAAAGGTCTACCTAAGAGTATAGGTGCAGCTCTCGTATCATGCTCCATATCTAGCACATAAAATTCTATAGGAAAAACTAACCTATCAACCATCACTAACACTTTCTTAGCTACTCCCCTATGATGAATAGTGGACCCATCAGCAAATTGAATTATTATATCAGATTCATTAAAATGTCCTAATCCTAGAAGCTTGTATAGAGAGTATGTAATCACATCAATAGCATCATCCAAATCAAGCATAGATTTCTCAAAATTAGTATCACCGACAGGACAAAGAATACTTACCATACCTGGATCATTGTACTTCATAGGCATACGCTTTTGGAAGATGGATGAGACTCTTTTACTTACCGCAACCTTGTGATTTCACTTTAACTTTTATTCCCTCTTGACCATGCATAGTTCCTTCAAAATTTCGCATATCGAGGAATACTTTTGATTAGCTTGAGTAGAGGGATGTTCATCGCGCACTTCCTGAATGTCTTGAAGAGCTCCTTAGCATTCTCCGGGTTCCTTGTATCTCTCAATGCTTCGGGAAAAGGGCGTCGGGGGTTTCAGCGAATCGAGTGGAGGGAAGTTTCATCGCACATACTCACTTTACCTAGGCATATAATAACCTTGAGGATCATCTATCTCGTCCTCATCATTGATTAGGTCACATTCCTCAAATTTCAGCGTTGGAGGGAGTTCGTTTTCAGCGAAAACAGGGGTGCGGTCGCGTGGAAGCAAGGTGTGGTTGCGGTTGGGCAAGTCCGGACACGGTCACGCCAAAGTTTCTTAAAACTCGTCAGTTAACGCACGGTTACATGGATGTAGGGAGCGGTCGTGCCCTTCGCCAGACTCCTTTGCACGGTCGCGCTCCTTGGTTGCGCGGTCGCGCTACTCAACAAACTCCCTTGCACGGGTGCGTGTCTCAAGACACGGGCGCACCTCTAGCGTTTTGTCAACTTCAATCTCTTCTTCATATTATGTTTCCTCCAAGTTTCGACCACTCCTCAATATCATAGTGTCGACAATCTTGATGTTTGGGTTCACTGTGTTCTGGCTCTGGTTCACCACGGTCTGATACGGTAACGAGTTTGATTGATTCTTTACTAGGGTGGATACCATCCGCGCTAATTTCCCCACTTGTACCTCGAGATTCTTAATGTTTACTTCAGCAGTGTGGACATGCGTCGTGAGGTTATTAGGTAAAGGAGTTAGCAAGTCCATAGTAGATGGTCCAGAACTAGGTTGCGCGTCACGAGGCCTCCATCTCTGCTCAGACTGGTCTCTATACCTCAGATGGTAGTTATTCTGTTGTTGGTCAATCCAAGGGAGTAGGGGTCCATATCCACCCACAACATTCACTTCAGCCACTGTATCTTCCTGTAGCTCGGGACACTGATTAGAATGGTGAGACGGACTCGAGCATAACCCACAAACTCTCGTTGATTGTTGCCCGCTCTTCGGTATTAGACAAGCAAGCATCTTCTTCATCTCAGCTATCTCATTCGCAAGAACCGGAACCTCTGAATTTCGGCATTCACCACTCTTCTAGTGTATGTCCTCCCAAAGCTCCTAGTACATTATGCCATATCTTGAAGTTTCTCCATGGCATCCTCAGGGGTCATATTTAGAATGCTTCCACCGCGGGCAGCTTCAATCATTCTTCTTTCTGAATTCAGCAACCCTTGAGTAATGAGAAGTACCCGAGCATCCAGCTCATATCCGTGGAAGGGACATCTAGCACACAACCCCTTGAACCTCTATATGTAATCATATAAAGACTCCTCATCACGCTGCTCTACTTGGGAAATCTCTTTCTTCAGCGCATTATATTTATTAATTGGGAAGTACCTATTCAAGAACTCCTTATGCAATTTATCCCAGCTATCAATAGACCTAGTAGGTAAATGGTACAAGACCTGGTCGTATCCTTAAGCGTAAACCTAAATGCTCTCATCTTGATCTTCTCTTCAGACACATTCGTTGGCTTAACAATCATGAAAATATCGTAAAATTGTTTAAGATGCATAATCGGGTCCTCCCCGGGCAGACCATGGAATGTGGGAAGTAGATTAATCACTCCGGACATCAAATCCAATGTCACCCCATGAGCCAGGGGTGGTAGTATTACTTCTTGAGGTTGCTGTGTCAGATTAGGAGTAGTATGCTCCCTCAATGTCGGTTACCACCATTATTCCCTTGCGTAAGTGCCTCTATAAGTTATGCGAGTTTAGCTATTTGACTTGTTGGTACGCCATCATCTGTTCAAGAATCTGCTCTCTACCTTGATCGTCTTCCATCATATCCATCTTGTCTCTCTTCTCTCTGTAACTCCTACGTATGATCCGCTCGATCTCTAGATTTAGCTCAACAAGAAAGTGAACAGTAGCATGGTTACTGGCCATACACTAGTCAGCACCAAAGTCAATCAAATCAAAAAAAAAGAAAAGAAGTTTTGACTCCCCTACAATGGCGCCAAATTTGACGGGGCGTAAACGGTCGTTGTTCGCCCTATCAAAATAATATTTTCTAAAGTGGCAAGAAAGGGTCGAATCCTGCAAAGAGTCAGGTTTCTTGTGAATTTAATATGATCAACTCTAAAAGTTACAAAGGGGGGTATTGGAATGTAATTAAACTAACTAAGTGATTGGAAAACAATATGAGAAAACACTCCGTTCAACAAGTATTCACACAACGGAATGATTGGTTGATCATTTACTTCTAATGACTATCGGGTTCATCTTATAATTCATACACTATGGTGGTCCTAATCCATGTTCTTGTATAGTTAATATTCCAACTAGTCCAAATAACCCTTACTCAACTACAACCTTGAAACTATCAAGATTTAATAATCAAGCAACAATGAACTCAGGAATGGATAGGTGCATGCAGTACCATTGACTTATAGTCGATATTTAACACACAATCAACTCTCTCCACAATCACAATCACAACTAGGTCATGCAATCGACTCTCTACCTAATGATAAGACTCTCTAACTCCGACATGTCAAACATAGCAATATGAATAGATTTATTCTACCTAGATGATCAGGCCAGAAAGACAAATCAATTCCAATAAGGCAATTAAGTGAAAGAGATATGAAACAATCAAAATATGAATAACAACCAAAGTAGAAGTCTTATAAACCAATCATCTGAAGGCTTCAATTTGTTGAACAAAGAAAAAGAGACTACTCTGACATAGTTCCCTAAACAACATAAATTAGAAAAGTGTAATCTAGGATAGGTTGGAGGCAAAGCTCTTAACCCTATTTATTAACCGAAAACATAAGAAACTAGTAATAAAACTCCCAACCCGAAACTCCATCAGAAAAGAGGTAAAAGCCTAATGTGAATCTCGGAACAAATGTGGACTCGCGCTCCTGGCCAAAACAGGGGCGCAGTCGCACCTATGTGGATGCGGTTGCATCTAGGTGAATTCGGCTAAGTTGCTTCACAGATATTGGAGCAGTCACACCACCTAGGACGCGGTCGTGCCCTAGACTCTGTAGCTCGGCGCGTTTGCGTCGTCTTGTCTGTGGTCGCACATTCGTCCCTTTGAAAATCTTCTCTTCATCTTCTCTCTAATGTCTTTAATCCTCGTGAATAACACATTTGTTCTAAGAGGTCCGGATTACAGTAATATGCTCCATAACCATGCCAAATCACCTATAAATGATGATGACGACCACTGGATGCGCAGTGTGATATATCGCCTATCAATGCTTCATGTTCATTACTTTGTAGGTGATTGGTGAAGCCCTGGCTTATGTCCGACATGCACTATATGAGAAACTAAGCTCACAAACCCATAAGGTTGTGATCGTTGACATGAGATGGTCTGACCTTTTCTAGAAGAGGACCAAGCAAGATGATGTTAAGATGTAATTCACTAGTTAAATGCCTGATCCTTGTGGGAAAATTATGAGGATGAAGACAACATTTATGCCCCCTTCTTCGTGGAAAAGAATCACTGGATTGCTTGTCGATCTTCAAAGGTGGTGCATCAATGTATACGAATCCAACATTTCCCTAAACAAATATGGAAACATATAGGAGAAATTGGCACCATTGATCAAGAATCTTTCTTCGTATATCAATAAGCATGAACTACTTGAAAAAACATTTGCAGTTGCACATAGTAATAAGATGCTAATCACCAGGGTCACCAACCTCAAGCAGAACAAAACAGGGTAAAGAAACGTCCCTATTTATCCCCAAATCCTCGTTAATAATACATGGCATTTGACTCCTTTATTTCATATCCAGTACGGATTGTAGAGTATACACGGTTAAATATATCGATTTGTAGAGTGCTGAAAAAGATATTCATGTGGTCTTGGCTGATAAGTTCGTGGACACACACATGATGCACTTTGCTCATAGTTTGTATGACAAAAATTTAACAACTATGTTGGATTACTAGCCTTTACTTCCATTTTGATAGGAAATTCATTGTGTTTACTTCCATGAATAATTTAGTGTGATACAAATAGATCCCTCCGAGGTTTTTTTATTCTTCTACTTCACACATTGGTTTTACATCCATTGTAAAATTTTAACTAAATTTGATTATTTTATTGAGAGAAATGATGTGTTGTCAAACTTACTCAATAGTCATATTGTTATACTCTGAGTCTTAGTCTTATTTTATATATGACTATAAGAAGAAAGAACACAATAAAAAATATTATATTTAGCACTGTTAATTTATCAAATTCCTCCATTGTTTAAGTTCAATATCAATCATAATTAAAACCACCTATCTTTCACCTTATTATCTGAGATATAATCTCATTCATCCATCCTTCCTATGTGAGATAAAGCTATCTTTTCAGCCGGACATAATACTTGTTGAAAAAGTTGTGTATTTCATCTGGTACTATATTTCAAAACTTAACAAAGGTGATGAAATCTTAATTACATGTAACACTTGATATTTTAGTCATGTTCAACAATACTGATATAGATGGCTTCAAGAAATCAAAACACATACATGGACTACAACTAGTACTAATCATATTCCGCATTACTGTTTTTTTCCCTAGGAAAATATGAGTTGTAAGTGATATTACGTACTTATGTCATCTCTTATATATCATATTCAGCATAATAACCCCATATCGTAACACAAATATACTACTGCATACGCCAAGATGGTCTTCTACCACGTGTACAAGTGCAGTAAGTATGGGTGGTCAAACGTAACTTTTACTTCCACTTGACTTAGTCCTCGTACTTTCATGGGTCACGACAACCTGTATTTTTGTCAATTATGTCAATCACTTCCTTTGATGGGTACTCTATCCATGTTTCAGCTTCCTCCCTCCTCTTCCAGGACCACTTAGCAAAGGTTTGTAATATCTCATCAAGCCTAGGCACTATAGGCCATAAACGGTTCTCTTTAAACACTTAATTCAAACATTCAACATATTTGTAGTCATAATGTTAAATCTGTTGATAGGGAAAGGAGCCCTTGCCTAGTATTCTGGATCAACTTTTAGTGCATCATTAACCATGAAAGGTAACATAATTGATCAATTCAGAAGCTCAAGATTGTATTTATCAACCGTGTAAGTCTTTTCAACTCTAAAACATTGCTCTTGCCGCTCTTTCTTGTTGTTTTTTCCAGTCAAGTTATGGAAAATGTGAAAAATACAGTAGTTGTTCCCAGTTCATATGTAGTTCTTTCTTATCCATGCACCTATTCTTACATGCCGAGTGGACACAAATATTGCGTCCATACTATCTGGAACAACTGATTTTTTTTTCAACTCCTCAAACAAAAATGACCACGACTTGTTACTCTACACATCAACCAATGCAAAAGCCAGATGGTAAATTTGCTGATTTTCATCCTATGCAGTGGCTAATTGACGGACGTGTCGTTAGGTTGTCTGGTCAAAATAACCCCTTCAAACTACTCAACAAATGTAAAGTGGTAAGTAGGGGTCGAATCCCACAGGGAGTCAATAAATCGATTCTTGTGCTTCTAATCTTATTAACTTTAAAGTAATAAAAAGGTAAAAAAGGGGGGAAATTATGATTGATTTATCTTGAAAACTAATCAGACGAGTAAATGATAGTTAAGAAAGCACATTTCATTCAATCAACATCCACACATCAGATCAACAGGTTGATCATTGATATTCTATTCCTCCTAAGGTCAGTAGTTCAAATGAACTGTCATAAATCTTGTTCTAATGTAGCTATTGGTCCAACTAGTCCTAATAACACCTAACTAGTCGATAGCCTTGAAACTATCAAGTCTATACAACCTAGCAGCAGTAAGTTCAGAAAATAAATAGGTGCACTAAATATCCTTGATATTAATCATGCATTCAACTCCCTTCAATCTCAAGGTCAACTAGTCCTAGTGATTGCTTGAGCTACCATATGGTTAAGTCCTCCAACTCGGATGAACTTAAACCTAGCAAATGAATTAAACCTATCCAACTAAACGACCAACATTTACGGCACAAGAGAAGAAATAATTCAACATAAACTTAGAACAAAGGTAGAATATCTTAGAAGGTTTCAGCGATTAAATGAATTGAAAAACGAACTAGAACATAATCTCTCTCAAATGGTGACAAAGTGTTTGGAATAATGAATGATTTTAGGGAGATGAAAAGCTCTCCCTGTTTATAAGAAATGACCAAGCTAATCCTAAATGAAAACACTAAAATGTGTCATGTGGAAGCCCAACCCAAAGTACATGTAAACCCTAGGCAAAAGCCCACTTAATCCCTCGGAGAAGGGTTTCCTCGTGACGCAGCAGTGCTGAAGGCACGTGCGCATCTAAGCGCACGGGCGCGTCTGCCTCAGTGAGCAAGGTGCGGTCGCGTCCCATTTTCTACAAAATAGTGACATCCGTAAAATCTCCATAACGGTTAACTCACAATTCCGATTGATCTCATCTTTTGATATCTTCAAGTAAAGTTCAATATCTAAATCCTCGATTTGGAATTACCTCAATCTAACATCGGATAAGGGGGAACAATCCATATGAACTCATCCCAACATCTCATCACTTCTTTTTTGCCCCTTCTTCACTTGTATTCGTCTCTTTGCCTTCCGCGCCTTCTCCCTTGTGCGAATAATCCTTGTTCTTATACTCTTTTCTCTACGACATCGGGATTACGGAAATACGCTCCTTTTTTGGCCTTTTACGCCTGTAGTTGATGCTAATTCCCACTCTTAATAGTGTACGAAATATCGTCAATCATACCCCCACACTTGAACTATTGCTCGTCCTCCAGTAAACTTGCAGATAAATCTTTGACGGCTCAGCGAGTACGGAGAGTACAATTGGAGTGGTCCTTAATCAACTTCCGACTTATGGTACCTAGCATCATAGAATAGCGGGCATAGATTCCGACTCTTGACACAAACTTCAAAGTAATGCATTTAAACTAGCTTGACTCTACGATGGTACCAAGTATCCCCCCAATATTTGAACTATGCTAACCCCTACTCAGATGCAATCACCTAAATCTCCGAACTATACCTGAAAGATCTCTATCAAGTGACATATAAATGTGAATAACAAGAGATTCAATAAAAGACTATGGCTTTTCCTAACATGCTTCCTACTTATGATAATTCTGCACAAGTTCCAATATTGTTGAAAACAACCATCAACCACACTTCGCTCAAGTGACACCAAATGCATTTTTCCTTGCTCCCTTTCATCCTACTACATTTTTTCTTTCTACACCTGTACATTTAGAGTGTAGGATCCGTCCATTTTATGGTCCGGACCAACTTTATTGTTTTACTAGGTAGAACTTGTCCATTTTATGGTTCAGGCTTCTATGAAACTCTTTTGCTTAATAGGTCATGGAGGATCAATCCCTCAGTTATTTTTCACACCTAAGGTATCGCGTGGCCTTCCTATTTTCTTTTACTAGGAGCTCACTACCTTTATACTTTTTGTTTTTCTTTTTCATGCAAAAAGGACAAGAACAATTTATTATGACATAAAGTGAAACAAAAGAAAAGATGGTGATTATGTAATCTTTAACAAGGTTCTAGTGCGTCCTAGTCATAATCCACATGCTCAAGCCTAAGTCCTCTACCTAATCCATCATATCCTTTCCATATACACTCAAGATATCAACATCTAAGGCATAGTAAGAAAATTTAAAGATCATGCGTCTTAGTATAAGTTCACATTGTCACAAACAACGGGAAAAACTACGGATACCGACTCTTAAAATTCAGAAACAAAGGGGAAAACTGACTCAAAATTTTAAATGCAGGGATATGCGAGGCTAATCCTCTCCCCCACACTTAAACTACACAATGTCCTCATTGTGAGATAAGGACAAATATAACTCAAGTGGAGGAAGAAAGTTACCTCTTCGACAGGTTGCCTCCCGGACAACGCCTTTGTTTAACGTCGTTGGTTCGACGCCTTTCCCTCATTGTTACCCATCAGTAGGCCTCTTTAAGGACATATCATCTATAAATCATCTCTTCTCCCTCACAACATAGGATCTGGCACCTCGCTGTTTCCTAATCCTCTTGTCGAACCACCCTTTCTTCTTCTTCTTCCTCACCGTGTGTGGCCTCTTTAGGTCACTTTTATGACAATGAAAATGTGCTTGGGATTCCAGAGTCCCAAACTTTTGGAGGTGTGGACGCACGTAGGTGATTCGATGCAGCTTGTGGTTATCTCCCGAATCAAGTGACTCTCGCTTATCATCTAATGGTGGACCTGGATCATAATCATCATCGTTTAGCAGCTGAGGGAGACCTTTGCAGACAACGGTTGCAAATCGGCCTTGGTTACGAGGATCTGTTGCGTGAGCGCGCACATCGGCAGAGAAGAGGACGCGGCTTCGCAAGTACGGGACACAGTTGCGTGTAGAATTAGGGGGCTCAGCACAAGTGCGTGGAGGTGGACGTGGTCGCACCGGGACTTCTGAAACCATCACCGTCAAGGTGCGGTCGCGTGTTTCTGGGGTGCTATCGCGCTGCTCAGCAGTGGCCGTCTCGTTTATGCGCTCCTCGTGTTGTGGGTGCACATTTTTTGGTACTTCAGCCTCACCCTCTTCTTTATCAACTTGCATATTAATGGACACACCTGAATCTAACCTGGCCTCTTCAAAGCGAATCTCACCTATAAGACATGGAATGCTTCCCATTACAGGGTCACTGTGCTTTTTGGGCATGCACCTTTGCATTATGGATGACACTGGTTTGCTCATCATAGTCTTTTGTTGCCCTCTTACTTTCTGGTTTCTCTTCACTGTGAATAGTTCTTTCAAGAACTTGTTGTATCGAGGGACACTCTTGATTAGCTTGAGTAGCATAATTTTTGCCTCACACTTACTGAAAATCTTGAACAACTCCTTGCCACTTTCCGGCCTTCTTGTATCTCTTAATGCTTTGGTGAAAGGAGCAGGGGGTTTCTCGGATCTGAGCGGTGGAAAGTTTGGACGCACGTAGTTATTTTGGCGCAGTCTAAATTCGCCTCTTGGGTCACTAATTTCTTCTACATCCTCTGCCTCACGTGTGTTAGAGGTATCTATTTCTTCAGCCGGTAGGGCGCGATCGCGCGTGTCGGCGGCGCAGTCGCGTTCTTCATCAGAAGCAGTGATGCGATCGCACGTTGTATGCCGCGGTCGCATGCATTCTTATGGAAGAAGTACCGCCTCTACGCGGTTGCGCGGGTCTATGGCACGGTCGTGTAGCTCCTCAGACACAGGTGCGCAATCACGTGTGACAGGGCACGGTCGTGTACCTGTTTTTGCGTGCTTTTCAGGTTCTTGCATCGGAGGACTTCCATCAAGCCCCTTTCCACTTTTCATGACTGCAACGACCATTTTGGCGAACTCTTCCAAAGAGGGATTCGGTTCCTCGTGAGTATGAACTTGATGTTCACTCTCCGAGACTTCTTCCTTTCTGCTTGTCCGTTCGGAATGAGTTGTTTCATATTCCCTTGTGCTTTCTGCCATGTATTGCAGCCTTTCCATAGCCTCCTTAGTGCTCGTGTTTCACAAACATTCCCAAGCTTTCTCCATCGTATCCGTGACAAGGGCAGCTTGTGATCAAGACATTGAACCGTGCCAGATAGATGTGAAGGGTTTCTGTCTTCCACTGCTCGATGTGGGAGATTGCTCTCTTAAGTGCATTGACCTTCACAGCTGGGAAGTGTTGATTTAGGAACACTCTGTGCAACATCTCCCAGCTGGCTATAGACCTGTTCTATTGATGGTAATATCAGGCTCGAGCACGGTCTCTTAAAGTCAATCCGAATATTCTTAATTTGAAATGCTCTTCGGGTGCGTTTGGAGGTTTAGTGCACAAGAAAATGTCATTAAATAGATTTATGTGCATGATTGGACCTTCAGGTTGACTATGAAAATGGGCAGTAGCTCTATTGTTGAATATTCTATCTGGTAAGGCTCAACTCCCGGGGTGGGCGGTAGGATCAGCACTTGGTGTTGTTGTGCCCTATCTGAATTTATCCAATCAATCAACGCACAGTTGTCCCCATGATTCTGCTGGTTTGTCATTTTTACCTGATAGTTGCTTCTTCTTTTTTTAAATTAGCTCAACAGGAATGTGATTAGTAGTACGGGTGTTGGCCGTAAAACGGCCGGCACCAAAGTTAATTAAACCAAAGCACAAGAAAAGAGATTTAGTCTCCCCGACAACGACGCCAATTTGACGGACGTGTCGTTAGGCTGTTCGGTCAAAATAATCCCTTCAAACTACTCTACATATATAAAGCGGTAAGTAGGGGTTGAATCCCACATGGAGTCAAAAAATCGATTCTTGTGCTTCTAATCTAATTAACTTTAAAGTAATAAAAGGGTAAAAAGGGGGGAAATTATGATTGATTTATCTAGAAAACTAATAAGACGAGTAAATGATATTTAAGAATGCACATTTCATTCAATCAACATCCACACATCAGATCACCAGGTTGATCATTAATATTCTATTCCTTCTAAGATCAATAGTTCAAATGAACTGTCCTAAATCCTGTTCTAAAGTTGCTATTGGTCCAACTAGTCCCAATAGCACATAACTTGTCTATAGCCTTGAAACTACCAAGTCTATACAACCTAGCAGCAGTAAGTTCAGGAATAAATAGGTGCACTAAATATCCTTGATATTAATCATGCATTCAACTCCCTACAATCTCAAGGTCAACTAGTCCTAGTGATTGTTTTCGCTACCATATGGTTAAGTCCTCCAACTCTGATAAACTTAAACCTAGCAATAATGAATTAAACCTATCCAACTAAACAACCAATCTAGCAAGTCAATCTTAATTCAATAACATTTACGGCACAAGAGAAGAAACAATTCAACATAAACTTAGAACAAATGTATAATATCTTAAAACCGAGGATGATCTGAAGGTTTCAACGATTAAATGAAATGCAAAACGAACTAGAACATAATCTCTCTCAAATGGTGGTAAAGTGTTTGGAATAATGAATGATCTTAGGGAGAGGCAAAGTACTCCATATTTATAAGAAATAAACAAGCTAACCCTAAATGAAAACCCTAAAATGTGTTGTGGAAGCGCAACCCGAAATACCTTTAAACCCTAGGCAAAAAGCCCAATTAATCCCTCGGAGAAGGATTTCCTCGCGGCGCAGCAGTGCTGAAGGCACGGGCGCGCATCTAGGGGCGCGGGCGCGTCTGCCCTAGTGAGCAAGGCGCGGTCGCGTCAGATTTTCTGCAGAATAGCGGCGTCCGTAAAATTGCCATAACTTTTGACTCACAACTCTTATTGAGATCATATTTTGAGGTATTCAATTAAGCTTCAATATCTAACTCCTCCAATTGGAATCACCTCAATCAGACATCGGATCATGGAGAACGATCCATATTAACTCAGCCCAACATCTCAACACTTCTTTTTCGCTCCTTCTTCACTTGTATTCGTTCTTTTGCCTTCCGCACCTTCTCCCTTGTGTGCATAATCCGTGTGATTTTACTATTTGCTCTACGACATCGGGATTACATCAATATGCTTCTCTTGTGGCCTTTTACATTTATAGTTGATGCTAATTCCCACTCTTAATAGTGTACGAAATGCCACCAATCACTAATAGAAGAATCCCTTTGAACTTTGCACCAAGGTGTGCACCATCAACAGATACAACCTATAATTAAGGACGCATCATACGTCATTTCAGAATTTCTATCTCACAATACTCAAAATTTAATCTCATATCCTTTCACTAAGCTAATATATTACTGCCATGTCTAACCTTACTGTACAACAACAATATACCACAACACAAGTTTTTTCTTTGGGTTTATATCACCACCTGATCTTATTATAATGGGTTGGATATAGGGGTGGGTACGGCTATTTAGCCGATGTTTCAGTTAAAAGAAGGTCGGTAAATCGGACGTTCGGTTAGTGATTTTGTCATATCATTATCTATATCGCGAAACTTGTTTAACTGTAATTTTTGGTATGGTTATTTGATTAACCAAAATATCATAACATACTATTATCATATAATATAAGACCATCAATATTAGTAATTCATCTTCAATGTATGTTCACAAAGATCGTCTAGAAAATCAATTCAAGCACTGCTAAAATCTTCATAGTAGGAGAATAGATGGTGGAGAATGGGTAGAGTAGATGGTAACAAATGCTTTATTTCCTTGTTATCAATGGATAAGGGAAACAAAATAGATATTGCAGGCTTACACCATGTAACAATCAGAATGCAAAAGTGAAGGAATTAAGTACATGGAACTACGGACTACGGAGGAAGATATTGCAGAGTGAAAACTACATGTTTTAGTTTTTAGGGTTTGCAAGTTAAAAAATAAATATGTAATAATTATTGCAAACTTGGAGTATATACATATCTTTTAAAAATTGACTAACTAGTATTAATTTTAGACATGAATGAGTACTAGCTAGGCATGCAAGAAATTAAGAATCAAATAAGCTAATTATCTACATGTTAACTAAATAGACAACAATATAACATATATTAATTTGATGCAGTTTATTGATGATAAATGTATGTTTTTGTTAATATTTATATTACTTATTTAATTTCCTTTCCTAAAACATATTATATATACTATCGGTTAACCAAAGTTGAAAATATAGCTAACCGTATCCGCACCAACTAACTGATAACCTCTTCGGTCAATTAATCGTACTCGTTCATCAGATATTGTTCGGTACAGTTAACCGAAAATTTATTCGGTTCGGTACAGTTTTTCAGTTTCGGTTTTTCACGCCCACCCCTAGTTGCATATGGGTTCGTCACTCTACTACAACCATAAATGTAAGCTTACAAATGAAAGACTTCAAGCTCTTTTTGTCGTACTTTACCTTTACACCTTCCACAAACCTAATTTATGTTAAACTAAATTCTATTTCATTTTTATTTTGTTACATTACTCCATTCAAATTAATATTATTACATTACAAACCTTTTTCAAGTGAGAAAATGCACTAATCCAACATCCCATTGACAAGAATCAATACCTGAATTGGCCTTCAGAATCAGTGGTCAATGTTGTGTGTGTCCCAGGATTCAGCATTTTGAGCATGTACAACCACGAATGGATTCAAGAGTAACATGCCTCTGGGATTCCACGTATAGTCTTCAATCTGCAATCGAGCTCTATTTGGTTTCTAGTAGCTCGCTTCCACTCCAGATTCTCTCATTGTTTCTTGGATTTCTCTTGCCCTTGGCATTTCCTTGTGTCTTTTTAACCTATTAAACAATTCATTACTTCAAGACAATCATTTTCTTAGATCATTTTGTTCAACGACATACCTCTTCAGTAACATATGAGCAATGTGACTTGAACTAGCATGTCTACTATGATCATGCCTAATCTTTGAGCGACATGTATGTCTTAGTTCAACTTCTTTCACCTTAAGCATACATTTTAGTCTTGAATGACACTCGGAAATGAAACATACATTTATTGACTTACATTCCACCACATAACTAAGAGTGTCAGATCTATTCACATGCTTTTGAAAACATTTACGAATTGCATAAGACCTCAGTGCTTCCTGATCAACCTCATTAATAGGAAACGTGTTGAAGCGTTTCATTTCCGTGCGGTTGTCATTATCCTCATACACCTCCAAATCAACACACTGATCCAAACATCAGTTCCTAGGATTTAAACTATCATTTAGAGGATACATCCATTCCTCCTTAACATTATCATCACCAAGATCAACTACATCAACCTCATCATGACTTTCAACATCTTCTTCATCATCACTGATAAGAGACACAATTTCAACTTCTTTTTTCTTTGGTGTTTTCTTTCAAAACCATTTCCGTACATCTTCATTCTTTCTCTTTCTGTTGCCACACTCTTCTAATACCTTGCCATCCTCTTGATAAATCCTTTCACCACCTGTAAAATACATTTCATCTTCTAATGCATCAGCATATAAGATCTCACATGCGTTCATATCATACAACGTCTTACGTCCATTTCGATTTTATCTAACACAATAATCTTGTTAGGATGGAACTTCAAGTGAACTTAATGGAACATCAAATATTTTCTCTTCCACTTTTACATTATTCAATATAGGATTTTCTTCATCAACCTCTACTTCAGTGTAACAAGATACATGCAAATGTATGGGCCATAGATAACCTTCGCACATTGTAGTATTCAAGAACTTGAATAAATCATAATCTTCTTGATTGATTACATATAATTGATGCAGATTTTGGTGCTTTGGAGATTTATAGCTTAATTTTACTCTATCACTACACCCAACATTTCAGCTTCTCAATAATCTTCATTTTAACTTTTTCATAAGGCAACTTACTACGAAGTATTACAACACGTGTTGTTTGCTTCCACATGTAGATCCAACAACCATGGCTTTTGCACCAATGTACATCACTGATTAGTGATAGTACATACTTTGGATGTTGTCTTGTATACATCCAAAAACAAGCATTATTATAAGACTAGATGAGAGTAAAGTTTTTATGAGATCAAATGAGTAAAGAAAGAAATAAATTTTAAGATAAAAAATAACTTATGTATTTATAACCCTCTTCTGAATACTGATGGTATTCTTTATGATCTCTATCAGCCTACAATTCGAGGGAAGGAATGAAGAAGAAGAAGAATATGTAAAAAAAAGATTAAATGAGTCACAATCAATGGAAAGAATTAAGAAGAAGAAGAAGAAACACACAACAAAACAAAACCAATGAAGCTATTATGAAGTCAGTTTAAATTCGCTTACTTTCCTTAATCCACTTAATTAGGAGCTAAATTTAACGGCTAGCCAGTCCCAATTTGCTAACATATCATACTTTTTTGCCACATACAAGTTTATCTTTTTCGACCATCACTTGACGTCTGACATGATTACTGTTTTATTTTTTTCTATCACAAGTATATGGTTTATTTCTCTTTCCTCGTTTTTAATCCATAGATATTAATTTTTCCACCTGATTTTTTTTACACAATATTTATCTCAATTTTGAATTTATAAATAATTTATAAAGCAGTTGCTTTATGGTACGCTTGCAATTTATCCTACACTTGTCTAAATTTGTAATTGCCAAGTGAAAAGTTGTCTATACTTGTTAATTTGTCTTAGCTTATTGTGACCCGATAGACATACAATAGAAAAATTCATAAAACAAAATCGACATGTAAGTAGAGATGGACACAAAGAACTCTTTATGCAATTCAAGATCAAATGTCTTCGCCTACAACCAACTCCTTCGTAATCTAGCGATTAAGATCTCACTCTCTTACCTAGAGGTTGGGGGTTAATTCCCGAAAATGACACTTAACACCATTTAATATAATGGTATGCGGGACACCCGATGGTACCCCGGATTTACTAGTTCAAAAAAAATCCCTACCTCTGCAAAGCCACAGTGGGAATACTCGGCTAACCATCAAGAGTTTAGAATGGTTACAAGAAACAAATGTAAGCGGAACATACAAATTAACAAACCAAAATGAAGCTGAAATTTGAAATTAAAGACACAAAAAGAAGAAAGTGAAAGGGTCTGCACCCATTTAAACTCGATTTGTTTTAGCAAAGAAAGATCTGCGAAACTTCCACAAATTTTGATATGCTAATGTAGAAGATCAAGGAAACCATAAAAAACACTAAAATGAGTCGCCGAGCGACGTGCTAACACTGGCGATCAAGTAACTTATCTGATTAATAAGTATATATATAGTATTTAAAAGTTAGTTTATTGTTTGCATAATAAGTACTAGCTACTTAGTTTGTGAATAAGCTATATTTTCCTTCATATACTTTATTCTAGATATACATGTACACATCTTTCCTTGATTGAGATAAACCTCCTTGACCAAATTATTTTACGAATGACGTCAAAAAGTAGCTCACAAGATACACGCCATGGTTTTGCACGTATATATCAACATCATAACAACATCTGCAATTTTATTATAAAGCTTGTAATGCGAACCATTGGTTTAAAAATAGTATATATGTACGGACATTCCACTATCATCTTCACCTGATATGATATATTTGTATTGTCTTCAGAACTTTTGTATTGATTTAAATGTCTTTTTTTTAATCAAAAATATAAACTACTCCAAATCTTTGATGATGTAACACCAAAAATATAAACAAACAATCTATGTAATGGGGCATTTCGGCCTTCTTTTAATTCTGTGCTCAGCTAGCTTAGGGATTAAGCACTAGAGATGAACTTTATAATCATGCATTGATGCATATACATGTATCCCATTTAGGGTCAATTGTGGTGAGTTCCACATCTTACAACTAAGAAGCTCATTTTCATGGCTAAGCTAAGCCCTAACATTTGGTGAATTAAGAACGAAAGTGATATCGAAAAGTTATTCTAAGCTTCAGGGGGCATCAAAGGTCCACCTTAAATTCTTGTAATCGACACATAGATTTGATCACACAAAAAGATATATATGGGGCTAGCAGTCATAATATAACCAGTCAAAGAAAGCTTCTGCCAAAGGAGCACTATATAATGTCGCACAAACTTAAAGCGAAAAAATTAGCAGTTATTGCTTGCCTTTCGAGCCTTAAAATCGTCTATAAGAACTTGACTTATAGTACACTTTTATATTGTTTTTACCGAATTTATCATATATAGTCCATCATTATCTTAAAATTACGTCTCCTTTTAATTTTCAATTGTTATTTAATACGGGAAACTAAGAAAATTGATTCTTTTAATTTTTTCGAAAATTTCTAGAATACAAGTATTTTATACGGAGGTGTGTATAATCCATTTCTAATTCATTATGAAAATGAAAATTAATAGGATATGATTACACACTCTTTTTTTTGTTTAGTTTAAAATATATTACCATACCTAAATAGCTATGGAAATTAAGGATCTTTTGAAGCATAATAGAGAATCTTCCTTAAAAGAGGGTAATATGGTAAAGTAGCAAAAGTTTCTTACAAATCAATGTCAACATGTTTTAAGTGGCTATATACTTGTTCAAACTCACTAGTCACTGTATTATGAAACAATTCAAGCTAGTCAATTAGTGAAGAATGAAGGGTTATCCCACCACTACGTCCACATTCTTGAATTGGAGCACTCCTACTCCTTATCTTTTCATTGGTATGGCTATTATCATGAGTCTCATTGGCGTTGTATTGCTTATCCTCGCCTGCTCCAGAAGAAAATTTCCATCAAACAACACTACTAATCAAGAAATGATAATGCGAGTAAGTGGAGAGTTGTTGGCACCACCAAACGTTGTGGTTGTCATGGCTGGAGATGACAAGGCATCTTACATAGCAAAACCAGTATCTTCTTCTACTACTACTAACTCTGTACCCATTGTGATCGTCTAGTATTTATAGGTTAAGAAGGTGTGTTTTATATCCATATTATGATAATTAATATGAGTATGATATGAGAGGCCATTCTTATTATCACACGCATAGCATGTGGTATGTACGTCGTCGTTGAGATGCCGATATTAAAATGATATATGTTATTTGATATAAGTGTATATTGATATTTTTGTTTTGAGAGTGATATTTTATGGATTTTGAAATTATCTGTTAGTCTTATATATATAGAATTAGGAATTAGTAAAACAAGATCTTAGAGAAAGACGGTAGTAGTAATACTAAGCGTCAGATCAAGTTGAAACGGATGGTCTAAAACAAGGTCTTGGACTTCATGCTCCCGTCAAGTGGCCACCTAACCCGAGGACTTTCCATAGAACTACCAAGGGTGGGAAAAAGTCTCGTTCGCTATTATCTTATGCATTGCTTTGCTATGATTGATGTATGTTTGTTTCGGTTTGTTCTTGATGCATTGTTTGGTTTGTCGTTTTGTTGATTGCTTATATATAGTATGGAAAGACTGTGTGCTTGTCCATTTATACAGCCAGATTATCCCTTGTTTGCTCTATCCTCGTTAGTAGGGTTATTTTTTCTCCGAATTAACCAACACCCCTTCTTATGTTTCACAAAAAAAAGAGATTAGTAGTGTGCAATGTTCTAAAAAACGTTAGGCGGTTGGCGGGGCCTAGACGGATCAATATTATAACACTTTTTTATATTTGAATATAATTTTCTTATATGAAAAGCTAAATAGAAATACATTGATTCATAATTTTCATACTAATTCAGAATTTAATTATGTAATTTTAATATAAGCAAATAATTTGCTAATTTCACAGACTTTATAACATTATTCATAAAAAAGATCTACAAGACCGCAACAAGCAAAAAACCTAAAGTTTTCAACTCAGATTTCAACCTAATAAAATAGAAATATAATCTAATCCTCCATCTTTTCATTCTCATTGTCCTCCTCAATTTAAACATTAACTTCTTACTCCATGTCTGACTCATCAAGCTCAAACTCATCATTATCTTCATCTACATCATCCTATATTCCATCCAGTGTTCTAAAAAACGCGCCTATGCGGAAGATTTTTTTCAAACCGCCTTGCTGAGAACACCTAGCAAGTAATCGCAACGTTAGGGTGCTGCCTAGTGCCTAGGCGTGTTTTTTATAACACTGGTAGTGTGCTAAAATACTAAATGACCTCTTGTACTCCTTATCTTAATCTTAATATATATATCTTATCTTATCTTAATCTTAATATATATAAAGATTAGGGGTGATTTAAATCACTAAATGTGAGATCTAAGAAACAATAAATACCACATTTATTCCTATTGAATTTTTCAAACGAATTAGATAAAAGAAATTAGGTAAGCGTGTACTAAAACAATAAATACCCATTAAATTTTAAAAACTAATTAGGTCAAAGAATTCTAAAAAGGAATTAAGGATCTTCTAAAATATATTGTGTAAGAAATCTTACACACTTTTCAAAATATTACAAACATTTCTATTCCAATAAAAAACTGATTACAAACACTTTTATTATTATAATGACATGTACAAATCAATTAATGAGTCTAAATCAACATGACATATCTTAAAATAAAAATATAGTGTACAAGTAAGTTAAGTTAATGATAAAGCATATAACATATATTACTATTTTATGAGGTATTCCATAAATCAATCCTAATCCTAATATATCTTAATATATATAAAGATTAGTGGTACTTCAAATCACTAAATGTGGGGTTTAAGAAACAATAAATACCCCTTTATTCTTATTGAATTTTGAAAATATATTAATCTTATCTTATCTTAATCTTAATATATATAAAGATTAGGGGGGTTGAAATCAATAATGTTGAGTTTTTGAAGCAATAAATTACTATAAAATCAACTTATTCTTATTTCTGTAATTTTAATAATAACAACATAGTTTTTATTTATCCCAATCCAAATTTGTGTTTCACATACCATAACTTATGAGTTATGACTTATGACCTTCCAACTTACTAATTGATTGAGCAACCTTATTGCCCCCATCATCAAGATACTCTTGTATATAAAGTTATGGTTACAACGGGAGCTTGAACCTTTCGCTTGCTTCTCATCCATTAAATACCCTTTAGATTAATAAGGTTCATCCTTCGTCCAATCCTGACTATGAGCGTACGACCTCAGAACTCGTCGGCCATGGCACTTTTTTTGCTTTCTCTGTCTCTCCTAAAGCCAAATTCACCTCTCCACCGACTTTCACCACCCCCTCTACTTCCATCTTCTTCGGTCAACAACTTACGTGGATTGATTTCCTTCTATTATTATATGAGAATCTATATCAGGTAAGAAATAAATCAACGTTTCTTAATTTCCCTTTTGGTTGAGTAATTCTTATTTTTGTTTCTTATCCTTATTATGATTTAAGTATTCTGTTTCATTAGGTTCGATTAGACCTCTATTATGTAGAAATCCAACCACACCAGATACACTTGATGTATAGAAGAATTTCCTTTTAATTGTGGGATTTTCACTAGCCAAATATCATTGAAGACTTTGTCGTAGTGCATATGAATTTCAAAAATCACATTAGTAGTGATGGTGAGATCTGGTATAGATCACAAATCTATGTTATTTTCTATTATACAATATCTATTTATAAGTTGATTACAAATAGTTGGACTAATATGTGATGTTTGAGGGTTACATGACTTGATGATGAAGTAGCTTGGAAAACAAAAACACTATATGCCAAAGTTTGATTTAAGTTTTTATATCATTCAACTTTGTGAGAAAATATTTAAATTTTAATTATCCATCAAGTTGTTGGAATAAATTTTGTGATCCAGAATGTCTCTCTAACATAGTGTTGATGCTATATTTTACAAACGTTGAGCTTAAATTTTCAATTGTGTAATTTCACAATAATCTAATTAATAATTAATAATTAATCTAAAAAATAGTAATAAGCAAGACCTCAAAGTAAAAGAATATAAATCTTAATCTTAATCTTTTCTTATCTTATCTTAATATCTTAATCTTATAATCTAATATACTATAATCTTAGGGGATGCAAAAAACACTAAATGTGATCCTAATACGCATTAATTATACCCTAATTATATAAAAGGCCCACATCTAATACTCAATCTAAAAAAACTAATAATGAAAACCAAAATCAATAGATTCTTATTTGTGTCATCCACCTAATCCCAACAAAAAATAGGCCCAATGGATAATTCAATCATCGAAATATTTGAGTCTCAAACATTTGGAACGTCTAATTATGCGTAGTTATATCATACAAGATATTATCACTTAATCATCTGATATGAGAGTATATTATATAATATAAATAGATATTCGTGTATACAATAAATGGATGTTTATAATATTATAATTAGACCTATTTAAAATTGTATAAAATAAATTAGAATTAGACCTACATGAATATATTTATAGTATTAATATTAGACCTATTTAACATTGTATGAAATAAACTAGAATTACACCTATATGAAACATAAATTAAACTCATCACATAAGCTAAAATATTGACATATATAAGGCCCGTGCGAAGCACGGGCAACATGATTCAAGTATATATATAAACATCAGGGGTGGTTCAAATCAATAAATGTTGAATTTAAGATTTCTATTTCCATCATAATACTTATAAAGTTGAGTTTTTGAAGCATTAAATTACTATAAAATCAACTCATTCTTATATCTTATAGTTTTCATTTATACCAATTCAAATTTATGCTTCATATACCTTAACTTATGAGTTATGAGTTATGACCTTCCAACTTACTAATTGATTGAGCAACCTTACTTCCTCCATCATCAAGATACCCCCGTAGGTAACGTCACGGTTACAACGGGAACTTGAACCTTTCGCTTGCCTCTCATCCACTAAATGCCTTTTAGATTAATAAGTTCCTTTCTTCGTCCAATCCTCACTAGCACTCCATCGGCTTTCACCACCCCCTCTGCTTCCATCTTCTTCAATCAACAGCTTACCGTAGATTTCTTCCCTTCTGTTTATTATATGGAATCTATATCAAGTGAGAAAGAAATCGACGTCTCTTAATCACCTTTTGGTTGAGTAATTCTTATTTGTGCTTCTTATCCTTATTATGATTTAAGTATTTTGTTTCATATTAGTCTTGATTAGACTTCTATTATGCAGCCTACCAACCACTCCATATACTCTTGATGTGTAGAAGAATTTCCTTTAAATGTGAGATTTTCACTAGCCAAAGAACATTATAGACTTTGCAGTGTGCATATGAATTTCAAAAATCACATCAATAGTGATGGTGAGATCTGGTATAGATCTCAAATCTATGCTATTTTCTGTAAACAATATCTATTTATAAGTTGATTGCAAATAGTTGGGTTAATATGGATGTTTGAGAGTTGCAGGACTTGATGATGACGTAGCTCGACAAACAAGAACACTATATGCTAAGGTTTGATTTCTGTTTATTATATCTTTCAATTTGGTGAGAAAATATATAAATTTTAATTATCCTTCAAGTTGTTGGAATAAATTTTGCGATCTAAAATGTCTGTATAACATAGTGTTGATGCTATATTTTGCAAACTTTGAGCCTTAAACTTTCAATTGTCCAATTTCACAATGAGATTCACATCAAAATGTTATTTCTTGCTGACGTTCTCCACCGTTTGTATCCAACTTCAATGATTTTCATTTCTCCTCATCCACCATTTTGTTGATATGAATTTATTTTTCACTATTATTGGTTTGAATATAGTCTACATTGGTTGAGATTTGAGATGCATTTTCATATCAGCTTGCAGAACTATGATCCAAAAGTACAAAAATGAATCTAGAAACTTGATCGAATTTGACAATCTATAGTTAAAATATAGTTATATATTGATACTTAGGATGAATTTTATTATAATATATAGAATACATTCAATATTTTTGTCATATTAAAGATTGATGATATGTAAGGAGCTTGCATATTGCACTAGGAAATTAACTAAGCATAAATATCACTCTTCAAATAAGAATAGATTAGGACTTATTTATTATTAAATTAAAATTAATAGTGCATCACTTTCTCCAAAGTACATTTAAATTATATCAAACTGACTATATGTAAGAAACACATAATCGCACACATAATATTTACATGCTAAACTCCCCATGTGTTATTTTCCCATCTCAAACTCGCAAATCGATTGAATTTTTGTCTAATATGCACTATCAGTTATCCTCCAAGCTCTTCTTCAACAAAACTTGGGGCTTCGTGTTCAAATAGAAAAGTGAGTTGTATCTATGCTTCAAAGACAACGCTATTTATGTAACTTGACTAAAGTTGATCAATTTTTTTTAGTGGCAAATCCGTTGACTTGCTCTTTATTGTCACATACCTTAAACGAATTGGGAAATTAATATAGTTGAAATTTTTGTGTTAATTTGTAAAAGAAAAAAAGGGTGATTTTGGTCCTTCAACTATAATTTTGAGTTACTACAACTCTAGTTATAAACATGTGTTTGGTTGATTAATAAATTTTTAACATTTTCCTTGAAAATACCATCTCAATTTTATGTTCCATATGCACAAAGATGTCTGCAAAGATCTAGAAACCAGAACACAAGTCGTGTGAAGCAGGGCAAAGTTAGTATATAGAATAATTGGGGATGATACAAAAAATTAAATGTGGGGTTTAAGATTACTAATTAAGATTCCAAAATAATAGTCAATGTGACTCTTGATCATTCTATAACCAGCTGAATTCATTAAACCCCCATATATCTTTTTTTTGTGATGACAATCGTTAATAACATTAAACAAAGTAAGGTGGACAAAGAAACAAAAAAGTAATAAAATAAATAAGAAGACATTGTCAAAGGAAAGAAGGGTAGTACATGGTACTATTAAGGGAAGAAAAAAAGGAACAGAGAACACAAATGTCAAAAAATATCCGTCAAAAAACAACAAACATTTAAAAAAACAAGAAAATTTTAAATAAATATACAGTAAAAAAAATTAGAATAAAAAAAAGGTTGAGGTACACGTTACTTAAGGAAAGAAAAAAGGTGTGAATTTATTCCAGTCATATAAAATAAGAGAGTCTTACTAACAAACCTATTATTTAATTATGGGATTGAATTCTTATGAGATAATGAATGAAGTATAAGGCAAACCAAAAAAGGATTCCATGGTAACCAAACATGACAAATAAAAAAACAAAACTTTTAAAATAATATTACTATAATACAACATGACAACAAAAAATGGAGAGTTAAAAATCAAAACACAAAATACTGTATACGCAAGATGAAATGCACAGAAACGTAGAAAAATTACAAAAAATGGGTCGTGCGTAGCACAGGCCCGAAGGTCCTAGTACTCAAAAAAATAGGAGTTAAAATTCTAAATGACCTCCTCTACTCCTAATAATTTCAATTAATTAATTTCTTTTGTTAGTATTTTTCATTTCTCTTTTACATGTTTTCTTTACCCTTTAATCTAACAAAATTCATTTTATTGAAAGTTTAAACTCATTTAAAAACTATAAAAATAATATACCTAAAAAGAGATGCAGTATTGTTAAAAAGAAGATAAGACAAATCAAAACAATCCAATAAATATTTTATCTATCTAATTATCTAATCTATAACCGCCATGTGTAATACAAATACGAGAAAAACGAGATAACATATCTATCTATTCTATATTTATACAATACAATTGGATATCTCCAAAAAAATTAAATACTTATTAATGACTACAAATGACTATTAAAAAATAAATAATAGTAGGTAAAAGAAATAATCACACTAAATACCTATTAATCTAATCCAATCTAATATGCTATAATCTTAGGGGATGCAAAAAATACTAAATGTGATCGTAATACACATTAATTATACCCTAATTATGTAAAAGACTCACATTTAATTTGTAGAGAAAGATACTACTATAATCTTAGGGGATGCAAAAAACACTAAATGTGATCTTAATACACATTAATTATACCCTAATTATGTAAAAGGCCCACATTTAATTTGTAGAGGAAGATACTATAATCTTAGGGGATGCAAAAAACATTAAATGTGATTCTAGTACAAATTAATTATACCCTAATTATGTAAAAGACCCACATTTAATTTGTAGAGGAAGATGGTGTGTCGTAAAAGCATGTGTCGTTGATAATGTCGTAGAAATGGTTTACACTGTACATATCTACATGTATTCAACATTCTTGCTTCGCAATATAAGAAATTTAGTATATGGAAGTTCGAATGTCATGAAGGGCATTCAGTGTACTTTGGGACGCCATTTGTATATATACTATAAAGTTGGGTGTGCTAAAAAATACTAAATGTATTATAATGACTACTAATGACTAGTACTCAATCTAAAAAAAGTAATAATCAAAATCAAAATCAATAGATTCTTATTTGTGTCATCCACCTAAGCCCCCCAAAAAGAATATGCACAATGGATAATTCAATCATCGAAATATTTGAGCCTCAAATATTTGAAAATGTCTAATTATTCGCAGCTATCTCATACAAGATATAAATATCACTTAATTATTTAATATGAGAGTATATTATATAATATAAATAGATGTTCATGTATACAATAACTAGATGATTATAGTATTATAATTAGACCTATTTAAAATTATATAAAATAAATTAGAATTAGACCTACATGAATATATTTATAGTATTAATATTAGACCTATTTAACATTGTATGAAATAAGCTGGAATTACACCTACGTGAAACATAAATTAAACTCATCACATAAGCTAAAATATTGACATATATAACAAGATTCTAGTGAATGAAATACTATAAATTTAGGGGATGCAAAAAATACTAAATGTGATCCTAATACACATTAATTATACCCTAATTATGTGAAAGGCCCACATCTAATATTCAATCTAAAATAAAACTAATAATGAAAATAAAAATCAATAGATTTTTATTTGTTTCATCCACCTAAGCCCAACAAAAAGAATAGGCCCAATGGATAACTCAATCATTGAAATATTTGAGACTTTGGAACGTCTAATTATTCGCAATTATATCATACAAGATATATATATCACTTAATCATCTGATATGAGAGTATATTATATAATATAAATAGATGTTTGTGTATAAAATAAATAGATGATTATAATATTATAATTAGACCTATTTAAAATTGTACAAAATAAATCAGAATTAGACCTTCATGAATATATTTAGAGTATTCATATTAGACCTATTTAACATTGTATGAAATAAACTAGAATTACACCTACGTGAAACATAAATTAAACTCATCACATAAGCTAAAATATTGACATATATAAGGCCCGTGCGAAGCACGAGTAACAAGATTCTAGCATACTATAAGAGTTAAGTCGGAGTGGTCGATTTATTACCTCCAAGTCAACTTCAACATTCATATTCTATCCCTTACCCTACCACTGACATCTTCTAAAATTCCCTTTTATATCCTTGTTGACCATCCGGTATTATGTTGAAAATTAAATACGGGTCCTTCTTCGTCTTGAATGATAAGGACATTATGAACTATCCCTCATCACCCTAATTAATTCATTTTAACTCTATCTATTCCACTGTAACGTCTTTGACCCGAGAATTTTGCTTAGTAGAAGCATTTTATAATGCTTAGCCGTTATCTTTCAACTTCCTCGCTCCTTCCATCTTTCACTACATTTAAACATGAAGCAACCCCCTGTGCAGTAAAGTCACATGAATTCCTATAATTTACTATACAATTGATAACTCTTCCTCTCCTTTTCCACATGATATGTAACCAAATTAAAACTCCATCTACTGGACCTCATGGCTCCATCACCCACATGGAAATCCACTCATATGATATAAGAGAAGATATTGATAGAAGCATCCAATATCAATCTCAATAATAACGTTCTTATCGCAGCGCTTGAAAAGAAACTAGCATCAGAGTGAGATTTTTATTTCTTATCTAAAGTAGCGTGATTTATTTCTATAATTCCCCCACTGAACATCTTCACATGGTAAACTCCATTGTATAATACAAGAGTTGTTAATTCAAAGTGGTTAAAACCACTTATGTTTCAAGAGGGATCCAACCTAGCAGCACTTTTAAAAAAGGTATATACGTATTCAAAAACACTACACCACATATCTTCTCTCTTTTATTACTATCTTCAAAGTTACCCAACATGTAGGCTGAATATCAAAATGGTTGTGTTTATTGACAATATTTGTTTTGTTCAAAATGATTCATGAAAACATACTATATGATATTATAATGGATCAGACCAGTTATTTCTCTAGGTAGAAGTGTATGGGAAAAACATGCAATAGGGGTAGCTGAAACACCTTGCTATTTTAAATTGTTCCTATCCGATGGGCTAAGATGTATGGATAGAGGTGTAGTATAAGGTCACAACAATAAGAAGGTGTTACTGGAATACATGTGTTTATTGGAGTTCAAGTCTTAGTATCCAATACTTTGTCCTTTTTGTAACTCGCATACAATCCAGACTTTTAAATCATTGGAATCTCATCCGCAAGAACTTCTAACTATACAGTTTTTTGATGTTTTTTTATATTTATATACATTATGTATAATTTCCAGCATACCTACATGGATCATGAAGCTTCATGTCACTACTACACACATCGCATTTTAGCCCGTACCCTATTAGCCCGGACTATAATATCCGTGATAAATTGTCCTAATAGATAAAATCGTATCGGGCTATTTTATAGGGATACCCAATTAGCCCGGATATTTATGTTGATGTCTGGGCTAAAATTATAAATAACATTTCAACTTATCATCTTTTTACCCGGACATATATCTTTTTGGTAATATCCGGGATATTATGTCCCACCTAAGATATTCTACCAACCTAATAGCCCATACCCTTATGTCCTGGTTTTATTTACCTTTTATGTCCGAGCTCCATTATTATTTGTTTTTAAAAAAATAAAAATATAATTGACTTTCACGGACCAACACTTAGAATTTTTGGTCTTCTTCAACTCTCTTCGTCTATACTCATCCGTCTTCAACACTTCAGAATTTTTGGTCTTCAACTTAGCACCGTCGTCTTTAACCTTCATAGACAGTAGTTCCCTACTGCTCGTCATTCCTTCCTCAACAACCCCTATGAGTATTTTCCATTCTCATTAGGGCACTTATTTCACAATTCTGAACTGACCTAATTCGTAATCTCCTCAGGGCTCTCCCGATTTATTCTCATTAGCAATGTTATTCACCAAATTGAGTTGGGGTCAATTTATTACCTCCAACTCAACTTCAAAATTCCTATTCTATCCCTTATCCTACCACCGATATCTTCTAAAATTCTCTTTTATACCCTTATTGACCATCAAATATTACGTTGAAACTTAAATACAGATAATTCTTTATCTTGAATAGTAAGGACGTTTCGTACTCTTCCTCATCACTCTCAATAATTTGTTGTAACTCCCTCTATTCCACCGTAGTGTCTTTGACCCGAGAATTTTGCTTAGTAGAACGTTTTATAATGCTTATCCCTTATTTCATTTTCTGTTATTATGTCTAAACATTATTATTTAATTACAACCTCTTAAACTCCTTTTTGTTAACCTCTAAAAATTTAAAAGGACAAATATTATGTTGAAATAATAATTGATTGCCATACATACCAATATCTTTCAACTTCCTCACTCCTTCCACCTTCCACTACATTTAAACATGGAACAAACCCCCACGCAATAAAGCCACATGAATTCCTATAATTTTAATATACAATCGATAACTCTTCCTCTCATTTTTCACATGATCTGCTTCCATATAAGTACTCCATATACTGGACTTCATGGCTCCATCACGCACACGACAATCCACACATATAATATAAAATAATATTTTATTAGAAGCAGCCAATACCAATCTCAAAAACAACGTTCTTATTGCCCCGCTTGAAAAGAAACTAGTATTAGAGTGAGATTTGTACTTCTTATCTAAAGAAGTGTGAGTTGTTCTATAATTCCCCCACTCAACATATAGATATGGCCAACTCTATGTTATAATAGAGTTACTAATTCAAAGTGCTTAAAACCACTTGTGCTTCAAGAGGGACACAACCTAGCAACACCTCTAAAAGGTATATACGTATTCCAAAACACTAAACCACCTGTCTTCTCTATTTTATTACTAACTTTAAAGTTACAAAAACATCTGTTGGATGAATAGCAGAATAGTTGCCTTGATTCAGAGAATTTGTTTTGTTGAAAACGATTCACGGAAACACACTATATGATATTATAATGGATCAGACCAGATATTGGTCCAAATAGAAATTTTATGGGAAAGACATGCAATATGGGAAGTTGAAATACCTTGTTATTTTAAATTATTCCTATTCAATAAGCTAAGATGTATGGATAGAGGCGTTGTAGAAGGTCAGAACACTAAGAAGATATTACTGAAATATATATGTTTAATGGAGTTCAAGTCTTTGTATCCCATACTTTGCCCTCTTTGTAATTCACATGCAATCCAGACTTTTGATTCATTAGAATCCGCATGAACGTCTAATTATACAGTTTTTTGTTGGTCTTTATATATATATATATATATATATATATATATATATATATACATTGTGTATAATTTCCAGCATGCCTACATTGATCATGGAGCTTCTTGTGAGTCATAAACAATGAAATAAGTAATCTATTTTAAGTCCAAAATAAGTCCGGTAATACCAATGAGAATCGAAAGGGTTTATAACCTGGATAGAGGAATTTGGACAGTTGCGAGACTTTATGATATTGAGGGTGATGAAACACATATTGGGAATGGAGTTGGTGTACATTGTGTAAATTTTATAGAATTACTAACTAAATTAGAGCATTAATACATATAAAAGTGAAATTTATAATTGTGATACTCCACATTAATGCATCTTTTATTCCGGTCCTAATAATAAAATAGCGATTTTGAATAGTTAAATTGCTTAAAAATAAATAAGTACTTTCAAACCTTTTTAATTAAAATATTCTCACTGAAAGTAAATATCACACACTTGATTGGAAACAAAAAGAATCTGATTTAGTCATTTTGGTATCACCTTGAGTTTATGTATTTTTTATTAGAAAATGAATATGTTGTATTACTAGGTATTATATTTTTTCTAATTATAGAAATTTAAAATTTATATATCAATGCTAATTATAAGAATACCATCCTAATTGAAACTACATAACTATGTTAGTAGGAATTGACTTTTGTTTTATCTATTGTGTAAGATTTAATATATAATATGTATTTCTTGATAAATTTCTAGAAAGTAAGGACAATTTTGGAGAAAGAGTTTCATATTGTGTTGTAGTGATGGGTATTCACGTACATGCTTGAGTTAGAATTTGTTGATTTGTATCATGAGTATTTGTAGTTTGAGTTGTTCTAGATACAAAAAAACTTGTTATCTAGGTCAAAGATAGTTTAGATTGAAGATAGGTGATAATTAGATACATACCAATTCAGAAATTATTCAATATTAGTTAAACCCACTTTTAAGTCTTGTACCACTCCTACACAACTAAGCTGCCTTTTATACGGGCATTCTACCTTCATAAAAAACGTAAATAGGCCTATTCATAAAACTATATCTTTCGCGGGATTTTTTCTTTGCATAAAGAAAAAACAATTAAATATTTTGGTGATGATCAATATTGCGCTTAATACTTCATCCCACATGCATAGACCTACTCTAGCCCAAGAAAGTTCAATCCAAAAAGATCTACTATATACAATGTTTACAGTATACATCATCACAAATCCCGAACAAAAGTCCGTGGGAAGCACGAGCATTATCAGCCTAGTAACTACTATAAATGATAATGTTCTCAAAGACACTAAATGATCCATTCATTCACGTTTAATACTCCTTTCACTTACA
>NW_027368493.1:0-49331 GCF_046119375.1 Phyllobates terribilis | reverse complement strand
GAGCTGGCATCTCACTCTCTTTGAATCTTCTTTATCATGCTAGGATTAACAGGAAAAAGCTAAAAATTTCAGAATTGCACCGTGCAATGTGGAGATATTACTGTTGTGCATTTACAATATTCATTGATTTTTGCCATTGAAAACATGTTTTTCATATACCAGAATGTTGAAGCTACTTACTGAATGAAAGGAGCTGGCATCTCACTCTCTTTGAATCTTCTTTATCATGCTAGGATTAACAGGAAAAAGCTAAAAATTTCAGAATTGCACCGTGCAATGTGGAGATATTACTGTTGTGCATTTACAATATTCATTGATTTTTGCCATTGAAAAACATGTTTTTCATATACCAGAAATGTTGAAGCTACTGACTGAATGAAAGGAGCTGGCATCTCACTCTCTTTGAATCTTCTTTATCATGCTAGGATTAACAGGAAAAGCTAAAAATTTCAGAATTGCACCGTGCAATGTGGAGATATTACTGTTTGTGCATTTACAATATTCATTGATTTTTGCCATTGAAAAACATGTTTTTTCATATACCAGAAATGTTTGAAGCTACTGACTGAATGAAAGGAGCTGGCATCTCACTCTCTTTGAATCTTCTTTATCATGCTAGATTAACAGGAAAAAGCTAAAAATTTCAGAATTGCACCGTGCAATGTGGAGATATTACTGTTTGTGCATTTACAATATTCATTGATTTTTGCCATTGAAAAACAGTTTTTCATATACCAGAAATGTTTGAAGCTACTGACTGAATGAAAGGAGCTGGCATCTCACTCTCTTTGAATCTTCTTTATCATGCTAGGATTAGCAGGAAAAAGCAAAAATTTCAGAATTGCACCTTGCAATGTGAGATATTACTGTTTGTGCATTTACAATATTCATTGATTTTTGCCATTGAAAAACGTTTTTTCATATACCAGAAAATGTTTGAAGCTACTGACTGAATGAAAGGAGCTGGCATCTCACTCTCTTTGAATCTTCTTTATCATGCTAGGATTAGCAGGAAAAAGCAAAAATTTCAGAATTGCACCTTGCAATGTGGAGATATTACTGGTTTGTGCATTTACAATATTCATTGATTTTTGCCATTGAAAAACGTTTTTCTAACAGGAAAAAAGCTAAAAATTTCAGATTGCACCGTGCAATGTGGAGATATTACTGTTTGTGCATTTACAATATTCATTGATTTTTGCCATTGAAAAACGTTTTTCATATACCAGAAATGTTTGAAGCTACTGACTGAATAAAAGGAGCTGGCATCTCACTCTCTTTGAATCTTCTTTATCATGCTAGGATTAGCAGGAAAAAGCAAAAAATTCAGAATTGCACCTTGCAATGTGGAGATATTACTGTTTGTGCATTTACAATATTCATTGATTTTTGCCATTGAAAAACATGTTTTTCATATACCAGAATGTTTGAAGCTACTGACTGAATGAAAAGGAGCTGGCATCTCACTCTCTTTGAATCTTCTTTATCATGCTAGGATTAACAGGAAAAAGCTAAAATTTCAGAATTGCACCGTGCAATGTGGAGATATTACTGTTTGTGCATTTACAATATTCATTGATTTTTGCCATTGAAAACGTTTTTCATATACCAGAAATGTTTGAAGCTACTGACTGAATAAAAGGAGCTGGCATCTCACTCTCTTTGAATCTTCTTATCATGCTAGGATTAGCAGGAAAAAGCAAAAAATTTCAGAATTGCACCTTGCAATGTGGAGATATTACTGTTTGTGCATTTACAATATTCATTGATTTTTGCCATTGAAAACATGTTTTTCATATACCAGAAATGTTTGAAGCTACTGACTGAATGAAAGGAGCTGGCATCTCACTCTCTTTGAATCTTCTTTATCATGCTAGGATTAACAGGAAAAAAGCAAAAATTTCAGAATTGCACCTTGCAATGTGGAGATATTACTGTTTGTGCATTTACAATATTCATTGATTTTTTGCCATTGAAAAACATGTTTTTCATATACCAGAAATGTTTGAAGCTGCTGACTGAATGAAAGGAGCTGGCATCTCACTCTCTTTGAATCTTCTTTATCATGCTAGGATTAACAGGAAAAAGCTAAAAATTCAGAATTGCACCGTGCATGTGGAGATATTACTGTTTGTGCATTACAATATTCATTGATTTTTGCCATTGAAAAAACATGTTTTTCATATACCAGAAATGTTTGAAGCTACTGACTGAATGAAAGGAGCTGGCATCTCACTCTCTTTGAATCTTCTTTATCATGCTAGGATTAACAGGAAAAAGCTAAAAATTTCAGAATTGCACCGTGCAATGTGGAGATATTACTGTTTGTGCATTACAATATTCATTGATTTTTGCCATTGAAAAACATGTTTTCATATACCAGAAATGTTTGAAGCTACTGACTGAATGAAAGGAGCTGGCATCTCACTCTCTTTGAATCTTCTTTATCATGCTAGGATTAACAGGAAAAAGCTAAAAATTTCAGAATTGCACCGTGCAATGTGGAGATATTACTGTTTGTGCATTTACAATATTCATTGATTTTTGCCATTGAAAAACATGTTTTTCATATACCAGAAATGTTTGAAGCTACTTACTGAATGAAAGGAGCTGGCATCTCACTCTCTTTGAATCTTCTTTATCATGCTAGGATTAACAGGAAAAAGCTAAAAATTTCAGATTGCACCGTGCAATGTGGAGATATTACTGTTTGTGCATTTACAATATTCATTGATTTTTGCCATTGAAAAACATGTTTTTCATATACCAGAAATGTTTGAAGCTACTGACTGAATGAAAGGAGCTGGCATCTCACTCTCTTTGAATCTTCTTTATCATGCTAGGATTAACAGGAAAAAGCTAAAAATTTCAGAATTGCACCGTGCAATGTGGAGATATTACTGTTTTGTGCATTTACAATATTCATTGATTTTTGCCATTGAAAAACATGTTTTTCATATACCAGAAATGTTTGAAGCTACTGACTGAATGAAAGGAGCTGGCATCTCACTCTCTTTGAATCTTCTTTATCATGCTAGGATTAGCAGGAAAAAAGCAAAAATTTCAGAATTGCACCTTGCAATGTGAGATATACTGTTTGTGCATTTACAATATTCATTGATTTTTGCCATTGAAAACATGTTTTTCATATACCAGAAATGTTTGAAGCTACTGACTGAATGAAAGGAGCTGGCATCTCACTCTCTTTGAATCTTCTTTATCATGCTAGGATTAACAGGAAAAAGCTAAAAATTTCAGAATTGCACCGTGCAATGTGGAGATATTACTGTTTGTGCATTACAATATTCATTGATTTTTGCCATTGAAAAACATGTTTTTTCATATACCAGAAATGTTGAAGCTACTGACTGAATGAAAGGAGCTGGCATCTCACTCTCTTTGAATCTTCTTTATCATGCTAGGATTAGCAGGAAAAAGCAAAAAATTTCAGAATTGCACCTTGCAATGCGGAGATATTACTGTTTGTGCATTTACAATATTCATTGATTTTTGCCATTGAAAAACGTTTTCATATACCAGAAATGTTTGAAGCTACTGACTGAATGAAAGGAGCTGGCATCTCACTCTCTTTGAATCTTCTTTATCATGCTAGGAATTAACAGGAAAAAGCAAAAATTTCAGAATTGCACCTTGCAATGTGGAGATATTACTGTTTGTGCATTTTACAATATTCATTGATTTTTGCCATTGAAAAACGTTTTTCATATACCAGAAATGTTTGAAGCTACTGACTGAATGAAAGGAGCTGGCATCTCACTCTCTTGAATCTTCTTTATCATGCTAGGATTAGCAGGAAAAAGCAAAAATTTCAGAATTGCACCTTGCAATGTGGAGATATTACTGTTTGTTGCATTTACAATATTCATTGATTTTTGCCATTGAAAAACATGTTTTTCATATACCAGAAATGTTTGAAGCTACTGACTGAATGAAAGGAGCTGGCATCTCACTCTCTTTGAATCTTCTTTATCATGCTAGGATTAACAGGAAAAAGCAAAAATTTCAGAATTGCACCTTGCAATGTGAGATATTACTGTTTGTGCATTTACAATTATTCATTGATTTTGCCATTGAAAAACGTTTTTCTAACAGGAAAAAGCTAAAAATTTCAGAATTGCACCGTGCAATGTGGAGATATTACTGTTTGTGCATTTACAATATTCATTGATTTTTGCCATTGAAAAACGTTTTTCATATACCAGAAATGTTTGAAGCTACTGACTGAATAAAAGGAGCTGGCATCTCACTCTCTTGAATCTTCTTTATCATGCTAGGATTAGCAGGAAAAAGCAAAAAATTTCAGAATTGCACCTTGCAATGTGGAGATATTACTGTTTGTGCATTTACAATATTCATTGATTTTTGCCATTGAAAAACATGTTTTTCATATACCAGAAATGTTTGAAGCTACTGACTGAATGAAAGGAGCTGGCATCTCACTCTCTTTGAATCTTCTTTATCATGCTAGGATTAACAGGAAAAAGCTAAAAATTTCAGAATTGCACCGTGCAATGTGGAGATATTACTGTTTGTGCATTTACAATATTCATTGATTTTTGCCATTGAAAAACATGTTTTTTCATATACCAGAAATGTTTGAAGCTACTGACTGAATGAAAGGAGCTGGCATCTCACTCTCTTTGAATCTTCTTTATCATGCTAGGATTAACAGGAAAAGCTAAAAATTTCAGAATTGCACCGTGCAATGTGGAGATATTACTGTTTGTGCTTTTACAATATTCATTGATTTTGCCATTGAAAAACATGTTTTTCATATACCAGAATGTTTGAAGCTACTGACTGAATGAAAGGAGCTGGCATCTCACTCTCTTTGAATCTTCTTTATCATGCTAGGATTAACAGGAAAAAGCTAAAAAATTTCAGAATTGCACCGTGCAATGTGGAGATATTACTGTTTGTGCATTTACAATATTCATTGATTTTTGCCATTGAAAAACATGTTTTTCATATACCAGAAATGTTTGAAGCTACTGACTGAATGAAAGGAGCTGGCATCTCACTCTCTTTGAATCTTCTTTATCATGCTAGGATTAACAGGAAAAAGCTAAAAATTTCAGAATTGCACCGTGCAATGTGGAGATATTACTGTTTGTGCATTTACAATATTCATTGATTTTTGCCATTGAAAAAACATGTTTTTTCATATACCAGAAATGTTTTGAAGCTACTGACTGAATGAAAGGAGCTGGCATCTCACTCTCTTTGAATCTTCTTTATCATGCTAGGATTAACAGGAAAAAAGCTAAAAATTTCAGAATTGCACTGTGCAATGTGGAGATATTACTGTTTGTGCATTTACAATATTCATTGATTTTTGCCATTGAAAACATGTTTTTCATATACCAGAAATGTTTGAAGCTACTGACTGAATGAAAGGAGCTGGCATCTCACTCTCTTTGAATCTTCTTTATCATGCTAGGATTAGCAGGAAAAAGCAAAAAATTTCAGAATTGCACCTTGCAATGCGGAGATATTACTGTTTGTGCATTTACAATATTCATTGATTTTTGCCATTGAAAAACATGTTTTTCATATACCAGAAATGTTTGAAGCTACTGACTGAATGAAAGGAGCTGGCATCTCACTCTCTTTGAATCTTCTTTATCATGCTAGGATTAGCAGGAAAAAGCAAAAAATTTCAGAATTGCACCTTGCAATGCGGGAGATATTACTGTTTGTGCATTTACAATATTCATTGATTTTTGCCATTGAAAAACGTTTTCATATACCAGAAATGTTTGAAGCTACTGACTGAATGAAAGGAGCTGGCATCTCACTCTCTTTGAATCTTCTTTATCATGCTAGGATTAACAGGAAAAAAGCAAAAATTTCAGAATTGCACCTTGCAATGTGGAGATATTACTGTTTGTGCATTTACAATATTCATTGATTTTTGCCATTGAAAAACGTTTTTCATATACCAGAAATGTTTGAAGCTACTGACTGAATGAAAGGAGCTGGCATCTCACTCTCTTTGAATCTTCTTTATCATGCTAGGATTAGCAGGAAAAAGCAAAAAATTTCAGAATTGCACCTTGCAATGTGGAGATATTACTGTTTGTGCATTTACAATATTCATTGATTTTTGCCATTGAAAAACGTTTTTCTAACAGGAAAAAGCTAAAAATTTCAGAATTGCACCGTGCAATGTGGAGATATTACTGTTTGTGCATTTACAATATTCATTGATTTTTGCCATTGAAAAACGTTTTTCATATACCAGAAATGTTTGAAGCTACTGACTGAATAAAAGGAGCTGGCATCTCACTCTCTTTGAATCTTCTTTATCATGCTAGGATTAGCAGGAAAAAGCAAAAAATTTCAGAATTGCACCTTGCAATGTGGAGATATTACTGTTTGTGCATTTACAATATTCATTGATTTTTGCCATTGAAAAACATGTTTTTCATATACCAGAAATGTTTGAAGCTACTGACTGAATGAAAGGAGCTGGCATCTCACTCTCTTTGAATCTTCTTTATCATGCTAGGATTAACAGGAAAAAGCTAAAAATTTCAGAATTGCACCGTGCAATGTGGAGATATTACTGTTTGTGCATTTACAATATTCATTGATTTTTGCCATTGAAAAACGTTTTTCATATACCAGAAATGTTTGAAGCTACTGACTGAATAAAAGGAGCTGGCATCTCACTCTCTTTGAATCTTCTTTATCATGCTAGGATTAGCAGGAAAAAGCAAAAAATTTCAGAATTGCACCTTGCAATGTGGAGATATTACTGTTTGTGCATTTACAATATTCATTGATTTTTGCCATTGAAAAACATGTTTTTCATATACCAGAAATGTTTGAAGCTACTGACTGAATGAAAGGAGCTGGCATCTCACTCTCTTTGAATCTTCTTTATCATGCTAGGATTAACAGGAAAAAGCAAAAAATTTCAGAATTGCACCTTGCAATGTGGAGATATTACTGTTTGTGCATTTACAATATTCATTGATTTTTGCCATTGAAAAACATGTTTTTCATATACCAGAAATGTTTGAAGCTGCTGACTGAATGAAAGGAGCTGGCATCTCACTCTCTTTGAATCTTCTTTATCATGCTAGGATTAACAGGAAAAAGCTAAAAATTTCAGAATTGCACCGTGCAATGTGGAGATATTACTGTTTGTGCATTTACAATATTCATTGATTTTTGCCATTGAAAAACATGTTTTTCATATACCAGAAATGTTTGAAGCTACTGACTGAATGAAAGGAGCTGGCATCTCACTCTCTTTGAATCTTCTTTATCATGCTAGGATTAACAGGAAAAAGCTAAAAATTTCAGAATTGCACCGTGCAATGTGGAGATATTACTGTTTGTGCATTTACAATATTCATTGATTTTTGCCATTGAAAAACATGTTTTTCATATACCAGAAATGTTTGAAGCTACTGACTGAATGAAAGGAGCTGGCATCTCACTCTCTTTGAATCTTCTTTATCATGCTAGGATTAACAGGAAAAAGCTAAAAATTTCAGAATTGCACCGTGCAATGTGGAGATATTACTGTTTGTGCATTTACAATATTCATTGATTTTTGCCATTGAAAAACATGTTTTTCATATACCAGAAATGTTTGAAGCTACTTACTGAATGAAAGGAGCTGGCATCTCACTCTCTTTGAATCTTCTTTATCATGCTAGGATTAACAGGAAAAAGCTAAAAATTTCAGAATTGCACCGTGCAATGTGGAGATATTACTGTTTGTGCATTTACAATATTCATTGATTTTTGCCATTGAAAAACATGTTTTTCATATACCAGAAATGTTTGAAGCTACTGACTGAATGAAAGGAGCTGGCATCTCACTCTCTTTGAATCTTCTTTATCATGCTAGGATTAACAGGAAAAAGCTAAAAATTTCAGAATTGCACCGTGCAATGTGGAGATATTACTGTTTGTGCATTTACAATATTCATTGATTTTTGCCATTGAAAAACATGTTTTTCATATACCAGAAATGTTTGAAGCTACTGACTGAATGAAAGGAGCTGGCATCTCACTCTCTTTGAATCTTCTTTATCATGCTAGGATTAACAGGAAAAAGCAAAAAATTTCAGAATTGCACCTTGCAATGTGGAGATATTACTGTTTGTGCATTTACAATATTCATTGATTTTTGCCATTGAAAAACGTTTTTCATATACCAGAAATGTTTGAAGCTACTGACTGAATGAAAGGAGCTGGCATCTCACTCTCTTTGAATCTTCTTTATCATGCTAGGATTAGCAGGAAAAAGCAAAAAATTTCAGAATTGCACCTTGCAATGTGGAGATATTACTGTTTGTGCATTTACAATATTCATTGATTTTTGCCATTGAAAAACATGTTTTTCATATACCAGAAATGTTTGAAGCTACTGACTGAATGAAAGGAGCTGGCATCTCACTCTCTTTGAATCTTCTTTATCATGCTAGGATTAACAGGAAAAAGCAAAAAATTTCAGAATTGCACCTTGCAATGTGGAGATATTACTGTTTGTGCATTTACAATATTCATTGATTTTTGCCATTGAAAAACGTTTTTCTAACAGGAAAAAGCTAAAAATTTCAGAATTGCACCGTGCAATGTGGAGATATTACTGTTTGTGCATTTACAATATTCATTGATTTTTGCCATTGAAAAACGTTTTTCATATACCAGAAATGTTTGAAGCTACTGACTGAATAAAAGGAGCTGGCATCTCACTCTCTTTGAATCTTCTTTATCATGCTAGGATTAGCAGGAAAAAGCAAAAAATTTCAGAATTGCACCTTGCAATGTGGAGATATTACTGTTTGTGCATTTACAATATTCATTGATTTTTGCCATTGAAAAACATGTTTTTCATATACCAGAAATGTTTGAAGCTACTGACTGAATGAAAGGAGCTGGCATCTCACTCTCTTTGAATCTTCTTTATCATGCTAGGATTAACAGGAAAAAGCTAAAAATTTCAGAATTGCACCGTGCAATGTGGAGATATTACTGTTTGTGCATTTACAATATTCATTGATTTTTGCCATTGAAAAACATGTTTTTCATATACCAGAAATGTTTGAAGCTACTGACTGAATGAAAGGAGCTGGCATCTCACTCTCTTTGAATCTTCTTTATCATGCTAGGATTAACAGGAAAAAGCTAAAAATTTCAGAATTGCACCGTGCAATGTGGAGATATTACTGTTTGTGCTTTTACAATATTCATTGATTTTTGCCATTGAAAAACATGTTTTTCATATACCAGAAATGTTTGAAGCTACTGACTGAATGAAAGGAGCTGGCATCTCACTCTCTTTGAATCTTCTTTATCATGCTAGGATTAACAGGAAAAAGCTAAAAATTTCAGAATTGCACCGTGCAATGTGGAGATATTACTGTTTGTGCATTTACAATATTCATTGATTTTTGCCATTGAAAAACATGTTTTTCATATACCAGAAATGTTTGAAGCTACTGACTGAATGAAAGGAGCTGGCATCTCACTCTCTTTGAATCTTCTTTATCATGCTAGGATTAACAGGAAAAAGCTAAAAATTTCAGAATTGCACCGTGCAATGTGGAGATATTACTGTTTGTGCATTTACAATATTCATTGATTTTTGCCATTGAAAAACATGTTTTTCATATACCAGAAATGTTTGAAGCTACTGACTGAATGAAAGGAGCTGGCATCTCACTCTCTTTGAATCTTCTTTATCATGCTAGGATTAACAGGAAAAAGCTAAAAATTTCAGAATTGCACTGTGCAATGTGGAGATATTACTGTTTGTGCATTTACAATATTCATTGATTTTTGCCATTGAAAAACATGTTTTTCATATACCAGAAATGTTTGAAGCTACTGACTGAATGAAAGGAGCTGGCATCTCACTCTCTTTGAATCTTCTTTATCATGCTAGGATTAGCAGGAAAAAGCAAAAAATTTCAGAATTGCACCTTGCAATGCGGAGATATTACTGTTTGTGCATTTACAATATTCATTGATTTTTGCCATTGAAAAACATGTTTTTCATATACCAGAAATGTTTGAAGCTACTGACTGAATGAAAGGAGCTGGCATCTCACTCTCTTTGAATCTTCTTTATCATGCTAGGATTAGCAGGAAAAAGCAAAAAATTTCAGAATTGCACTTTGCAATGTGGAGATATTACTGTTTGTGCATTTACAATATTCATTGATTTTTGCCATTGAAAAACATGTTTTTCATATACCAGAAATGTTTGAAGCTACTGACTGAATGAAAGGAGCTGGCATCTCACTCTCTTTGAATCTTCTTTATCATGCTAGGATTAACAGGAAAAAGCTAAAAATTTCAGAATTGCACCGTGCAATGTGGAGATATTACTGTTTGTGCATTTACAATATTCATTGATTTTTGCCATTGAAAAACGTTTTTCATATACCAGAAATGTTTGAAGCTACTGACTGAATAAAAGGAGCTGGCATCTCACTCTCTTTGAATCTTCTTTATCATGCTAGGATTAGCAGGAAAAAGCAAAAAATTTCAGAATTGCACTTTGCAATGTGGAGATATTACTGTTTGTGCATTTACAATATTCATTGATTTTTGCCATTGAAAAACATGTTTTTCATATACCAGAAATGTTTGAAGCTACTGACTGAATGAAAGGAGCTGGCATCTCACTCTCTTTGAATCTTCTTTATCATGCTAGGATTAACAGGAAAAAGCTAAAAATTTCAGAATTGCACCGTGCAATGTGGAGATATTACTGTTTGTGCATTTACAATATTCATTGATTTTTGCCATTGAAAAACATGTTTTTCATATACCAGAAATGTTTGAAGCTACTGACTGAATGAAAGGAGCTGGCATCTCACTCTCTTTGAATCTTCTTTATCATGCTAGGATTAGCAGGAAAAAGCAAAAAATTTCAGAATTGCACCTTGCAATGCGGAGAAATTACTGTTTGTGCATTTACAATATTCATTGATTTTTGCCATTGAAAAACGTCCAGAAATGATTGAAGCTACTGACTGAATGAAAGGAGCTGGCATCTCACTCTCTTTGAATCTTCTTTATCATGCTAAGAGGAGCAGGAAAAAGCAAAAAATTTCAGAATTGCACCTTGCAATGCGGAGAAATTACTGTTTGTGCATTTACAATATTCATTGATTTTTGCCATTGAAAAACGTCCAGAAATGATTGAAGCTACTGACTGAATAAAAGGAGCTGGCATCTCACTCTCTTTGAATCTTCTTTATCATGCTAGGATTAGCAGGAAAAGCAAAAAATTTCAGAATTGCACTTTGCAATGTGGAGATATTACTGTTTGTGCATTTACAATATTCATTGATTTTTGCCATTGAAAAACATGTTTTTCATATACCAGAAATGTTTGAAGCTACTGACTGAATGAAAGGAGCTGGCATCTCACTCTCTTTGAATCTTCTTTATCATGCTAGGATTAACAGGAAAAAGCTAAAAATTTCAGAATTGCACCGTGCAATGTGGAGATATTACTGTTTGTGCATTTACAATATTCATTGATTTTTGCCATTGAAAAACGTTTTTCATATACCAGAAATGTTTGAAGCTACTGACTGAATAAAAGGAGCTGGCATCTCACTCTCTTTGAATCTTCTTTATCATGCTAGGATTAGCAGGAAAAAGCAAAAAATTTCAGAATTGCACCTTGCAATGTGGAGATATTACTGTTTGTGCATTTACAATATTCATTGATTTTTGCCATTGAAAAACATGTTTTTCATATACCAGAAATGTTTGAAGCTACTGACTGAATGAAAGGAGCTGGCATCTCACTCTCTTTGAATCTTCTTTATCATGCTAGGATTAACAGGAAAAAGCAAAAAATTTCAGAATTGCACCTTGCAATGTGGAGATATTACTGTTTGTGCATTTACAATATTCATTGATTTTTGCCATTGAAAAACATGTTTTTCATATACCAGAAATGTTTGAAGCTACTGACTGAATGAAAGGAGCTGGCATCTCACTCTCTTTGAATCTTCTTTATCATGCTAGGATTAACAGGAAAAAGCTAAAAATTTCAGAATTGCACCGTGCAATGTGGAGATATTACTGTTTGTGCATTTACAATATTCATTGATTTTTGCCATTGAAAAACATGTTTTTCATATACCAGAAATGTTTGAAGCTACTGACTGAATGAAAGGAGCTGGCATCTCACTCTCTTTGAATCTTCTTTATCATGCTAGGATTAACAGGAAAAAGCTAAAAATTTCAGAATTGCACCGTGCAATGTGGAGATATTACTGTTTGTGCATTTACAATATTCATTGATTTTTGCCATTGAAAAACATGTTTTTCATATACCAGAAATGTTTGAAGCTACTGACTGAATGAAAGGAGCTGGCATCTCACTCTCTTTGAATCTTCTTTATCATGCTAGGATTAACAGGAAAAAGCTAAAAATTTCAGAATTGCACCGTGCAATGTGGAGATATTACTGTTTGTGCATTTACAATATTCATTGATTTTTGCCATTGAAAAACATGTTTTTCATATACCAGAAATGTTTGAAGCTACTGACTGAATGAAAGGAGCTGGCATCTCACTCTCTTTGAATCTTCTTTATCATGCTAGGATTAACAGGAAAAAGCTAAAAATTTCAGAATTGCACCGTGCAATGTGGAGATATTACTGTTTGTGCATTTACAATATTCATTGATTTTTGCCATTGAAAAACATGTTTTTCATATACCAGAAATGTTTGAAGCTACTGACTGAATGAAAGGAGCTGGCATCTCACTCTCTTTGAATCTTCTTTATCATGCTAGGATTAACAGGAAAAAGCTAAAAATTTCAGAATTGCACCGTGCAATGTGGAGATATTACTGTTTGTGCATTTACAATATTCATTGATTTTTGCCATTGAAAAACATGTTTTTCATATACCAGAAATGTTTGAAGCTACTGACTGAATGAAAGGAGCTGGCATCTCACTCTCTTTGAATCTTCTTTATCATGCTAGGATTAGCAGGAAAAAGCAAAAAATTTCAGAATTGCACCTTGCAATGCGGAGATATTACTGTTTGTGCATTTACAATATTCATTGATTTTTGCCATTGAAAAACATGTTTTTCATATACCAGAAATGTTTGAAGCTACTGACTGAATGAAAGGAGCTGGCATCTCACTCTCTTTGACTCTTCTTTATCATGCTAGGATTAGCAGGAAAAAGCAAAAAATTTCAGAATTGCACTTTGCAATGTGGAGATATTACTGTTTGTGCATTTACAATATTCATTGATTTTTGCCATTGAAAAACATGTTTTTCATATACCAGAAATGTTTGAAGCTACTGACTGAATGAAAGGAGCTGGCATCTCACTCTCTTTGAATCTTCTTTATCATGCTAGGATTAACAGGAAAAAGCTAAAAATTTCAGAATTGCACCGTGCAATGTGGAGATATTACTGTTTGTGCATTTACAATATTCATTGATTTTTGCCATTGAAAAACGTTTTTCATATACCAGAAATGTTTGAAGCTACTGACTGAATAAAAGGAGCTGGCATCTCACTCTCTTTGAATCTTCTTTATCATGCTAGGATTAGCAGGAAAAAGCAAAAAATTTCAGAATTGCACTTTGCAATGTGGAGATATTACTGTTTGTGCATTTACAATATTCATTGATTTTTGCCATTGAAAAACATGTTTTTCATATACCAGAAATGTTTGAAGCTACTGACTGAATGAAAGGAGCTGGCATCTCACTCTCTTTGAATCTTCTTTATCATGCTAGGATTAACAGGAAAAAGCTAAAAATTTCAGAATTGCACCGTGCAATGTGGAGATATTACTGTTTGTGCATTTACAATATTCATTGATTTTTGCCATTGAAAAACATGTTTTTCATATACCAGAAATGTTTGAAGCTACTGACTGAATGAAAGGAGCTGGCATCTCACTCTCTTTGAATCTTCTTTATCATGCTAGGATTAGCAGGAAAAAGCAAAAAATTTCAGAATTGCACCTTGCAATGCGGAGATATTACTGTTTGTGCATTTACAATATTCATTGATTTTTGCCATTGAAAAACGTTTTTCATATACCAGAAATGTTTGAAGCTACTGACTGAATGAAAGGAGCTGGCATCTCACTCTCTTTGAATCTTCTTTATCATGCTAGGATTAACAGGAAAAAGCAAAAAATTTCAGAATTGCACCTTGCAATGTGGAGATATTACTGTTTGTGCATTTACAATATTCATTGATTTTTGCCATTGAAAAACGTTTTTCATATACCAGAAATGTTTGAAGCTACTGACTGAATGAAAGGAGCTGGCATCTCACTCTCTTTGAATCTTCTTTATCATGCTAGGATTAGCAGGAAAAAGCAAAAAATTTCAGAATTGCACCTTGCAATGTGGAGATATTACTGTTTGTGCATTTACAATATTCATTGATTTTTGCCATTGAAAAACATGTTTTTCATATACCAGAAATGTTTGAAGCTACTGACTGAATGAAAGGAGCTGGCATCTCACTCTCTTTGAATCTTCTTTATCATGCTAGGATTAACAGGAAAAAGCAAAAAATTTCAGAATTGCACCTTGCAATGTGGAGATATTACTGTTTGTGCATTTACAATATTCATTGATTTTTGCCATTGAAAAACGTTTTTCTAACAGGAAAAAGCTAAAAATTTCAGAATTGCACCGTGCAATGTGGAGATATTACTGTTTGTGCATTTACAATATTCATTGATTTTTGCCATTGAAAAACGTTTTTCATATACCAGAAATGTTTGAAGCTACTGACTGAATAAAAGGAGCTGGCATCTCACTCTCTTTGAATCTTCTTTATCATGCTAGGATTAGCAGGAAAAAGCAAAAAATTTCAGAATTGCACCTTGCAATGTGGAGATATTACTGTTTGTGCATTTACAATATTCATTGATTTTTGCCATTGAAAAACATGTTTTTCATATACCAGAAATGTTTGAAGCTACTGACTGAATGAAAGGAGCTGGCATCTCACTCTCTTTGAATCTTCTTTATCATGCTAGGATTAACAGGAAAAAGCTAAAAATTTCAGAATTGCACCGTGCAATGTGGAGATATTACTGTTTGTGCATTTACAATATTCATTGATTTTTGCCATTGAAAAACGTTTTTCATATACCAGAAATGTTTGAAGCTACTGACTGAATAAAAGGAGCTGGCATCTCACTCTCTTTGAATCTTCTTTATCATGCTAGGATTAGCAGGAAAAAGCAAAAAATTTCAGAATTGCACCTTGCAATGTGGAGATATTACTGTTTGTGCATTTACAATATTCATTGATTTTTGCCATTGAAAAACATGTTTTTCATATACCAGAAATGTTTGAAGCTACTGACTGAATGAAAGGAGCTGGCATCTCACTCTCTTTGAATCTTCTTTATCATGCTAGGATTAACAGGAAAAAGCAAAAAATTTCAGAATTGCACCTTGCAATGTGGAGATATTACTGTTTGTGCATTTACAATATTCATTGATTTTTGCCATTGAAAAACATGTTTTTCATATACCAGAAATGTTTGAAGCTACTGACTGAATGAAAGGAGCTGGCATCTCACTCTCTTTGAATCTTCTTTATCATGCTAGGATTAACAGGAAAAAGCTAAAAATTTCAGAATTGCACCGTGCAATGTGGAGATATTACTGTTTGTGCATTTACAATATTCATTGATTTTTGCCATTGAAAAACATGTTTTTCATATACCAGAAATGTTTGAAGCTACTGACTGAATGAAAGGAGCTGGCATCTCACTCTCTTTGAATCTTCTTTATCATGCTAGGATTAACAGGAAAAAGCTAAAAATTTCAGAATTGCACCGTGCAATGTGGAGATATTACTGTTTGTGCATTTACAATATTCATTGATTTTTGCCATTGAAAAACATGTTTTTCATATACCAGAAATGTTTGAAGCTACTGACTGAATGAAAGGAGCTGGCATCTCACTCTCTTTGAATCTTCTTTATCATGCTAGGATTAACAGGAAAAAGCTAAAAATTTCAGAATTGCACCGTGCAATGTGGAGATATTACTGTTTGTGCATTTACAATATTCATTGATTTTTGCCATTGAAAAACATGTTTTTCATATACCAGAAATGTTTGAAGCTACTTACTGAATGAAAGGAGCTGGCATCTCACTCTCTTTGAATCTTCTTTATCATGCTAGGATTAACAGGAAAAAGCTAAAAATTTCAGAATTGCACCGTGCAATGTGGAGATATTACTGTTTGTGCATTTACAATATTCATTGATTTTTGCCATTGAAAAACATGTTTTTCATATACCAGAAATGTTTGAAGCTACTGACTGAATGAAAGGAGCTGGCATCTCACTCTCTTTGAATCTTCTTTATCATGCTAGGATTAACAGGAAAAAGCTAAAAATTTCAGAATTGCACCGTGCAATGTGGAGATATTACTGTTTGTGCATTTACAATATTCATTGATTTTTGCCATTGAAAAACATGTTTTTCATATACCAGAAATGTTTGAAGCTACTGACTGAATGAAAGGAGCTGGCATCTCACTCTCTTTGAATCTTCTTTATCATGCTAGGATTAGCAGGAAAAAGCAAAAAATTTCAGAATTGCACCTTGCAATGTGGAGATATTACTGTTTGTGCATTTACAATATTCATTGATTTTTGCCATTGAAAAACATGTTTTTCATATACCAGAAATGTTTGAAGCTACTGACTGAATGAAAGGAGCTGGCATCTCACTCTCTTTGAATCTTCTTTATCATGCTAGGATTAACAGGAAAAAGCTAAAAATTTCAGAATTGCACCGTGCAATGTGGAGATATTACTGTTTGTGCATTTACAATATTCATTGATTTTTGCCATTGAAAAACATGTTTTTCATATACCAGAAATGTTTGAAGCTACTGACTGAATGAAAGGAGCTGGCATCTCACTCTCTTTGAATCTTCTTTATCATGCTAGGATTAGCAGGAAAAAGCAAAAAATTTCAGAATTGCACCTTGCAATGCGGAGATATTACTGTTTGTGCATTTACAATATTCATTGATTTTTGCCATTGAAAAACGTTTTTCATATACCAGAAATGTTTGAAGCTACTGACTGAATGAAAGGAGCTGGCATCTCACTCTCTTTGAATCTTCTTTATCATGCTAGGATTAACAGGAAAAAGCAAAAAATTTCAGAATTGCACCTTGCAATGTGGAGATATTACTGTTTGTGCATTTACAATATTCATTGATTTTTGCCATTGAAAAACGTTTTTCATATACCAGAAATGTTTGAAGCTACTGACTGAATGAAAGGAGCTGGCATCTCACTCTCTTTGAATCTTCTTTATCATGCTAGGATTAGCAGGAAAAAGCAAAAAATTTCAGAATTGCACCTTGCAATGTGGAGATATTACTGTTTGTGCATTTACAATATTCATTGATTTTTGCCATTGAAAAACATGTTTTTCATATACCAGAAATGTTTGAAGCTACTGACTGAATGAAAGGAGCTGGCATCTCACTCTCTTTGAATCTTCTTTATCATGCTAGGATTAACAGGAAAAGCAAAAAATTTCAGAATTGCACCTTGCAATGTGGAGATATTACTGTTTGTGCATTTACAATATTCATTGATTTTTGCCATTGAAAAACGTTTTTCTAACAGGAAAAAGCTAAAAATTTCAGAATTGCACCGTGCAATGTGGAGATATTACTGTTTGTGCATTTACAATATTCATTGATTTTTGCCATTGAAAAACGTTTTTCATATACCAGAAATGTTTGAAGCTACTGACTGAATAAAAGGAGCTGGCATCTCACTCTCTTTGAATCTTCTTTATCATGCTAGGATTAGCAGGAAAAAGCAAAAAATTTCAGAATTGCACCTTGCAATGTGGAGATATTACTGTTTGTGCATTTACAATATTCATTGATTTTTGCCATTGAAAAACATGTTTTTCATATACCAGAAATGTTTGAAGCTACTGACTGAATGAAAGGAGCTGGCATCTCACTCTCTTTGAATCTTCTTTATCATGCTAGGATTAACAGGAAAAAGCTAAAAATTTCAGAATTGCACCGTGCAATGTGGAGATATTACTGTTTGTGCATTTACAATATTCATTGATTTTTGCCATTGAAAAACATGTTTTTCATATACCAGAAATGTTTGAAGCTACTGACTGAATGAAAGGAGCTGGCATCTCACTCTCTTTGAATCTTCTTTATCATGCTAGGATTAACAGGAAAAAGCTAAAAATTTCAGAATTGCACCGTGCAATGTGGAGATATTAGTTTGTGCTTTTACAATATTCATTGATTTTTGCCATTGAAAAACATGTTTTTCATATACCAGAAATGTTTGAAGCTACTGACTGAATGAAAGGAGCTGGCATCTCACTCTCTTTGAATCTTCTTTATCATGCTAGGATTAACAGGAAAAAGCTAAAAATTTCAGAATTGCACCGTGCAATGTGGAGATATTACTGTTTGTGCATTTACAATATTCATTGATTTTTGCCATTGAAAAACATGTTTTTCATATACCAGAAATGTTTGAAGCTACTGACTGAATGAAAGGAGCTGGCATCTCACTCTCTTTGAATCTTCTTTATCATGCTAGGATTAACAGGAAAAAGCTAAAAATTTCAGAATTGCACCGTGCAATGTGGAGATATTACTGTTTGTGCATTTACAATATTCATTGATTTTTGCCATTGAAAAACATGTTTTTCATATACCAGAAATGTTTGAAGCTACTGACTGAATGAAAGGAGCTGGCATCTCACTCTCTTTGAATCTTCTTTATCATGCTAGGATTAACAGGAAAAAGCTAAAAATTTCAGAATTGCACCGTGCAATGTGGAGATATTACTGTTTGTGCATTTACAATATTCATTGATTTTTGCCATTGAAAAACATGTTTTTCATATACCAGAAATGTTTGAAGCTACTGACTGAATGAAAGGAGCTGGCATCTCACTCTCTTTGAATCTTCTTTATCATGCTAGGATTAGCAGGAAAAAGCAAAAAATTTCAGAATTGCACCTTGCAATGCGGAGATATTACTGTTTGTGCATTTACAATATTCATTGATTTTTGCCATTGAAAAACATGTTTTTCATATACCAGAAATGTTTGAAGCTACTGACTGAATGAAAGGAGCTGGCATCTCACTCTCTTTGAATCTTCTTTATCATGCTAGGATTAGCAGGAAAAAGCAAAAAATTTCAGAATTGCACTTTGCAATGTGGAGATATTACTGTTTGTGCATTTACAATATTCATTGATTTTTGCCATTGAAAAACATGTTTTTCATATACCAGAAATGTTTGAAGCTACTGACTGAATGAAAGGAGCTGGCATCTCACTCTCTTTGTTTTACCATATTTTTTTTATTTTTTAAAAACCAATTTAACAGGGGAATAACAATCGTAGCATAAAAGTAGTGACAAAAGAATGTTCGTAGATCTCACTCTCTTTGAATCTTCTTTATCATGCTAGGATTAACAGGAAAAAGCTAAAAATTTCAGAATTGCACCGTGCAATGTGGAGATATTACTGTTTGTGCATTTACAATATTCATTGATTTTTGCCATTGAAAAACGTTTTTCATATACCAGAAATGTTTGAAGCTACTGACTGAATAAAAGGAGCTGGCATCTCACTCTCTTTGAATCTTCTTTATCATGCTAGGATTAGCAGGAAAAAGCAAAAAATTTCAGAATTGCACTTTGCAATGTGGAGATATTACTGTTTGTGCATTTACAATATTCATTGATTTTTGCCATTGAAAAACATGTTTTTCATATACCAGAAATGTTTGAAGCTACTGACTGAATGAAAGGAGCTGGCATCTCACTCTCTTTGAATCTTCTTTATCATGCTAGGATTAACAGGAAAAAGCTAAAAATTTCAGAATTGCACCGTGCAATGTGGAGATATTACTGTTTGTGCATTTACAATATTCATTGATTTTTGCCATTGAAAAACATGTTTTTCATATACCAGAAATGTTTGAAGCTACTGACTGAATGAAAGGAGCTGGCATCTCACTCTCTTTGAATCTTCTTTATCATGCTAGGATTAGCAGGAAAAAGCAAAAAATTTCAGAATTGCACCTTGCAATGCGGAGATATTACTGTTTGTGCATTTACAATATTCATTGATTTTTGCCATTGAAAAACGTTTTTCATATACCAGAAATGTTTGAAGCTACTGACTGAATGAAAGGAGCTGGCATCTCACTCTCTTTGAATCTTCTTTATCATGCTAGGATTAACAGGAAAAAGCAAAAAATTTCAGAATTGCACCTTGCAATGTGGAGATATTACTGTTTGTGCATTTACAATATTCATTGATTTTTGCCATTGAAAAACGTTTTTCATATACCAGAAATGTTTGAAGCTACTGACTGAATGAAAGGAGCTGGCATCTCACTCTCTTTGAATCTTTATCATGCTAGGATTAGCAGGAAAAAGCAAAAAATTTCAGAATTGCACCTTGCAATGTGGAGATATTACTGTTTGTGCATTTACAATATTCATTGATTTTTGCCATTGAAAAACATGTTTTTCATATACCAGAAATGTTTGAAGCTACTGACTGAATGAAAGGAGCTGGCATCTCACTCTCTTTGAATCTTCTTTATCATGCTAGGATTAACAGGAAAAAGCAAAAAATTTCAGAATTGCACCTTGCAATGTGGAGATATTACTGTTTGTGCATTTACAATATTCATTGATTTTTGCCATTGAAAAACGTTTTTCTAACAGGAAAAAGCTAAAAATTTCAGAATTGCACCGTGCAATGTGGAGATATTACTGTTTGTGCATTTACAATATTCATTGATTTTTGCCATTGAAAAACGTTTTTCATATACCAGAAATGTTTGAAGCTACTGACTGAATAAAAGGAGCTGGCATCTCACTCTCTTTGAATCTTCTTTATCATGCTAGGATTAGCAGGAAAAAGCAAAAAATTTCAGAATTGCACCTTGCAATGTGGAGATATTACTGTTTGTGCATTTACAATATTCATTGATTTTTGCCATTGAAAAACATGTTTTTCATATACCAGAAAAGTTTGAAGCTACTGACTGAATGAAAGGAGCTGGCATCTCACTCTCTTTGAATCTTCTTTATCATGCTAGGATTAACAGGAAAAAGCTAAAAATTTCAGAATTGCACCGTGCAATGTGGAGATATTACTGTTTGTGCATTTACAATATTCATTGATTTTTGCCATTGAAAAACATGTTTTTCATATACCAGAAATGTTTGAAGCTACTGACTGAATGAAAGGAGCTGGCATCTCACTCTCTTTGAATCTTCTTTATCATGCTAGGATTAACAGGAAAAAGCTAAAAATTTCAGAATTGCACCGTGCAATGTGGAGATATTACTGTTTGTGCATTTACAATATTCATTGATTTTTGCCATTGAAAAACATGTTTTTCATATACCAGAAATGTTTGAAGCTACTGACAATGAAAGGAGCTGGCATCTCACTCTCTTTGAATCTTCTTTATCATGCTAGGATTAACAGGAAAAAGCTAAAAATTTCAGAATTGCACCGTGCAATGTGGAGATATTACTGTTTGTGCATTTACAATATTCATTGATTTTTGCCATTGAAAAACATGTTTTTCATATACCAGAAATGTTTGAAGCTACTGACTGAATGAAAGGAGCTGGCATCTCACTCTCTTTGAATCTTCTTTATCATGCTAGGATTAACAGGAAAAAGCTAAAAATTTCAGAATTGCACCGTGCAATGTGGAGATATTACTGTTTGTGCATTTACAATATTCATTGATTTTTGCCATTGAAAAACATGTTTTTCATATACCAGAAATGTTTGAAGCTACTGACTGAATGAAAGGAGCTGGCATCTCACTCTCTTTGAATCTTCTTTATCATGCTAGGATTAACAGGAAAAAGCAAAAAATTTCAGAATTGCACCTTGCAATGTGGAGATATTACTGTTTGTGCATTTACAATATTCATTGATTTTTGCCATTGAAAAACATGTTTTTCATATACCAGAAATGTTTGAAGCTACTGACTGAATGAAAGGAGCTGGCATCTCACTCTCTTTGTTTTACCATATTTTTTTTATTTTTAATAAACAGTTTAACAGGGGAATAACAATCGTAGCATAAAGTAGTGAAATAAGAATATTCGTGGGAAGGGGTAATTCCGAGGAAGGGGAAGGGAAAGGGTACAAACGGAAATGGAATAATCAGGGAAGGTGGGAGAAATTTGTTCGTCAAATAATAAACACGATAATAGATAACTTGAACAATTAAACACACACCACTATCATATTAGCAAAATTAAACATATTAATAAGCTAAACATGTAACACCTATTAAGATATTCCAGCATTATGAGATGGTTGAGGGAACTTAATGGACCAAATATCCCACTTCTTAGAAAATTTAAGTAAATTATTGTTAATAAGGGCAAATCTGAGTTCAAATATTCTATGGAGATTCATCTTATCAACTAAGTCCTCCAAAGTGGGGACATGTGACTTTCTCCAATAAAAAGCCAATGTATTCTTACAAACTGAGAATAAATGAATCACCAAAGATCTTTCAAACGACTTGTATGATTCAAGATCCAAGGATAGTAAAGCCCTTTGAGGGGTCAATATTAGTGGTCTGCCCAAGAGATCATCTACCAAAGAAGAGATCTGAGCCCATAGATTGCGGATTTTAGGGCAGCTCCAAAAGAGATGTAACAGATCTCCCCTGAGGCCGCACTCCCTCCAACAGAGGGGAGAGTTGCTGGGCTTTATATAGTGGAGCCTGATTGGAGTGTAGTACCATCTGGTTAAAATTTTGAAGTAGGCCTCTTGTAAGGGCATAGATATATTAGAGGCTTGTGAGAAAAGAAGAGCATTCTCCCATTGGTCGGATTGGAAATTGAGTTTTAGGTCCTTTTCCCATCGAATCATGTAAAGATGTTTTTGGAAAGAGAGGTCATTATTGAAGCTGTTATATAGGTGTCTCAGGCTCCAAAAAATCTTATGGGATGTGTTACTTAACAGGTTCACCGAGATTTCGGAAACGATAAATTTGCTAGAAATGAATTCCAGAATAATGCTCTTTAAATGAGAGTATAAAAAGAAATCAGAAAAAGGCAAATTGAATCTTTTCTTAAGAATTTGGAAAGGGATAAAGACAGAAGCTTCATACAAGTCTCCAATTTTCCTTAACCCTTTAATGTCCCATTGATCTGGAATGGAAGAGTTATACAGATCAGCAACAAAACCAATTGGAAATTTTTTGACAAGGGAAAGCTTATCCATATCAGAATCTCTTAAAGGATTCTTTTTCTTTTTTTTGGTGATTTTTTTCCAGGCGTCAATGATCGCCTGGAAAATAGGGTGGGAAGAATCATGAGTACACTGTCTAAAGAGATGCCTGAGTAACAATTCACGAGGAGAAGAACCGTTATTTAAGAAGGTCTCCAGAATCATCCAAGCTGGGGGGCTGTCAGAATTAAACCAGTAACTGCTCTGTTTGATAAGGTTTGCCAGATAGTAAGCGGAAATATTAGGATGGCTCAGACCTCCGTTACTTTTATTCTTGTACAATATATCAGCAGATATCCTCGCACGTTTATTATCCCAGACATAAGAATTAATCTGATTTTGAATTTTTTGAATAAAGATATGGGAAATAGATAAAGGTAGGTTGCGGAAAAAATACAAAATTTTGGGAAGAACAAACATCTTGATAGAGAGGACTCTACCCCACCACGACAAATCTCTTTTCATAAAATCCATCAAATCTCCTCGGACGATGTCATCAATCAGAACCAGATTGTCAGAGATTGTTGAATTAATAGATTTACCAATACTGATCCCCAAATAAGTCAGATTGCGTTTAGCCAGACCAAAGGAAAATCTTGAGTGTAAAACCTCTCTCGTCTGGCGGTCCAGATTAATATTCAAAAGTTTAGACTTCTCATTGTTAATTTTAAAATAAGAAATCTGAGAGAATAGTTCTAGAACCTTTGAAACCTCCGCAACCGAATTTACTGGGTCCAGCAAGGAAAGCATAACATCATCTGCAAAGAGGCCAATTTTAAATTCTCGAGATGGGGTAGAAATCCCCCTAATGTCAGTGTTTTCTCTAATCCTCTGTGCCAAAGGCTCCATAGCCAGGACAAAGAGAAGGGGGGAAAGTGGGCAACCCTGTCTAGTACCATTTGTGATAGGGATTGGATTTGAGAGATAATTGTTAACATAAATTTTTGCTTGGGGGTTAGAATAGAGGGCCATAATTGAAGAGAGAAATTTGTTATCAAAACCAAATTTAATAAGGGTGAGTTTAAGGTATAGCCAATTTAACCTGTCGAAAGCTTTTTCAGCGTCTAAAGCAAGCAATGAAGTTGGGAGTTTCGCCGTATTTATCACCTTAATAATATTCAGAAGTCTTCTAGAGCCATCAGTTGCTTGTCTCCCACCAACGAAGCCAATCTGATCATCGTTGATGAGAGATGGGAGAATAGTCGATAAACGATTGGCCAGAATTTTCGAATATATCTTAATATCAGTGTTAATTAGCGAAATGGGCCTATAATTTTTAACATTATCTCTCTCATCCTTAGACTTGGGTATTAGGGTAATGGTGGCTTCCAGCATTTCTGAGGGGAAGGAGCTTATTGAGGAAGCATGATTGAAAATTTTCGTGAGAGGGGAAGAAAGTAGGTCACAAAAAGTTTTATAATACTCATTAATGAACCCATCTGGACCCGGAGCCCTGAAATCTTTAAGTTGCTTTATTGTGTTAATAATTTCAAGGTTAGAAAAAGGCTTATTCAATGACTCATGATCCAGAGGGCTCAATTTCGGTAGGTTAATGGAGGATAAAAATTTGTTGATTGCATCTGGGTGAGGATGGGAAATTAAAGGATCAGTTTTGATGTTGTAGAGTTTTTTGTAAAAATTTGCAAACTGGTTCACTATATCTTTAGGGTGGCAAAACGTTATTCCACTATTGTTTTTTATTTTATCTATTCTATTAATTGCTCTTTTACATTTGACTAGGCGGGCCATAAAGCGGGTAGGTTTATTTAGAGCCGCATAGTAATTAAATTTTGATTTCCGAATAATTGCATCATAGGAGGAAGAAATTTCTGATTTTAGCTCTACCCTTAAATTTGAAAGTTCTTTTTGAATTATTGGGGAAGGGGAAGGAAGATTAATTTGCTCTAATTCTTTTTCCCTAATCAGTTTTTGAAGAGAATTAATTTTTGATCTTTTTTCTTTTTTTTCAAATGAGGATATCTGCATTAGTACACCACGAAGGACGGCCTTGTGAGCGCACCAGCTGGAGAAGGGATTAGATAAATCTGGGGTATCATTCTCCCTAAAATAATCAGAAATAGCTTTTTCAATAATTTTTTTGTTTTTGGGGTTATGAATAAGTGAAGATCTACATTTCCAAAGAAATCCATTTTTAATAAGAGGACCAATATGAATTTCACATGACGTAGGGGCATGATCTGATAGAGACCTAAGACCTATAGATACGTTAGAGAATTTGGGTAAAGAAAAAACGTCAGTTATTATTAAGTCTATTCTAGAGGCCGTTTGGTGCGCATCCGAAAAATGGGAGAATTCTTTGGAGGTAGTTTGCAGACATCTAAATGTATCAAATAGTTCGTTTTTATAAAGCCAGTTATTTAGCGTCGGGTATAAATGACGGCTGGGGGAGGAAGAGTCCATATGCCCGTCCGGGACCATGTTGAAGTCTCCCAAAAAAATCAATTCGCCTCTCCTAACCTCTTCAACCTTTCTAAAAACCTTATTCAAAAAGGGTATTTGCTTTTTATTTGGGGCGTATAGGTTAACAACAGTGCACTCATGATTATTCAGTTTACAGAGCAATATATGGAACCTTCCATTGACATCTTTATGCTGATCTAAAAACTCAAATGGGACAGAATCTCTGATCACTGTAGCTACACCGGCTTTTTTCCGGTCGCTAGTGGATTCAAATATATGAGGGTAGCGTTTGTGGGTGAAAGTAGGGTGTTTTCCCTCGGCAAACCTTGTCTCCTGAAGACACGCAACATCAGCACCAAGATGACCCAATTCCTTCCAAAGGGAGAATCTCTTATTGGGACTGTTTAGGCCTCTTACATTATAGGTGATGATCTTGATAGGCATAGGTAAATTAATAATTAAAGTAAGTCAAAAGGAGAGGGGTCAGTTGGTCCAACAAATTCCCAAAAAATAATCAACCGACAATCAAAGCTGGAATACAATATCTCTAATATTAATTCAAAGATAGTAATAACAATAACCAAATATTCAAAGAAAAAGAAAAAAAAAACGAATCAAAAAATCTCCTGAGGGAACCTTCACCGAAAAGGTTCTCCCTCAGATTGGGGGGAAAAATAATGTGGACAAACCATGAAGGCTAAATATAAGAAGAATGATAAATTTATTATAGCATGTTAGGTGAGGTGATAAAATGAGATTATTTTTAAAGAGGGCTCCCGAGGGAGTAGTGTTTATCATTTCAGCGGTGGGGTGCCTTTGTAACTTTGTAGGGAATGTCTTTTATAAAATCAAAAAATTTGGGGCCTTCATCAGGATCTGTAAGAGTGAATGTTTTCCGGTTAAAGAAAATCAGCAACTTTACTGGAAAGCCCCACCTATATGGGATATTCATATCCCTCAGTCTATCTGTGATCAATTTGTATGACCTTCTTGCATCCATGGTTTCTTTGGAAAAATCGGAGAAGATTTTTAGGTGTGAGAAAGGCTCTGGAAAAGTCCTATTTTCCCTGATATAATTCAAGATTCTCTCTTTGGTCGAGAAGAAATGCAACCTAGCTATTACATCTCTAGGAAGATCCGAGGAAATGGAGGTCGGACGAAATAAGCGATGGGCCCTATCAATGATAAGATCCTGCTCAGAAAGGGATGGGATTGTCTTGTGAAAAAAGTCTTTGAGAAAAGCCGAGATATCCGAGGGAGAAACATCCTCAGATATGCCCCTAATCTTCAAATTATTTCTCCTACTCCTATCCTCCAAATCCGCAACTTTTAATCTAAGTCTTTTGAGCTCGGATTTAATTTCCAAATTATCAGAAGAAACAGACTCTACCTTATCCTCCACCGTTTCAAGTCTTTTAGTGTTTTCCTCCAATTTAACTCCAAAAGCTTCCAAAGTAGATTTCATGGTGTCTACCTGTTTCTCAAAGCCCAGTTTCATATTTCTGTCAATCGTCTTTAAAAGATTGTCCAGATATGAACCAAGGTCGGTATTTCCCAACTCTTGAGAAATGGGTATTTTGGCCGGGACACTAGGCGTAGGGTCTGAAGACGAAGGGGAGACGTCCTTTTTGGCACGTCTCTTATCTGGACTAGGATTGGGAGACGTGTCCGAGGATTCCTCCTCCGAACTCGTGTCCAGTGAGGAATATTTGTTGCTCCAAGCTCCTGGATCCCTTCTCTTTGATGAGATGGAAATATCCATCTCTTCCACTTTTTTTTCTTTAACTACGGTGGAAGGGGCAGGTTTAGCGTCATGAATTCTCTGTGGTTTTGGAGAAAATAGACTTTTAGCAGAGTCTTTGGTGGGAGAGCTTACTTTAAAACTCTGTCTATCGTCAGGATTTCTATGAGGTGATCTGGACTTAAGTGGACTAATGGTATAGACAGTATCCTCTGAGGGATTTGAAAATGAAGAACGTTGGGAGGACTTCGCTCTTACCACACTAGTTTTAAGGGGAGCTTCCAAAGACTTTTGGGTATTTTTTTTGTTAGCCGCCATTGTAAAAAAAAAAAATAAGTCCTAAGTGTATATATAAGGAAAACACCAAAAAGACAATGGGAATATTTAAGCTAGAGAGTGGATAGAAGACTTTAGAGTAGCAAAATGACTAGGAACAATGACTGGAAGAAATTAGCATTAAACAAATATCACTCCAATAAGAGGCAATCAATACCCTTAAAGACTGCAGAATTATGTACCCCCTAGAATGCAATCCTTTAAATGTAAATCACAATCAAAAATATCAAGAGAAATAGTAAACTTGACCTGAGGGATAAAAATAAAAGGCACATATAGTTCTTAACAGAAAACTAATTATTGTGGAAACTTGCAGATCTGTAGAGTTCCATGGGCACCAACTGTTATATGTATATCAGGTAGCGAAATCACAGTATATATATGGCAGAAGCAATTCCTCCTAACCTCCACCCCTCCTCAAAGTCAAGTCTCACAGTTAAATGTTTGTCCAAAGTTTGATGTTTGATGGACCTCTGTATCAGTACTGATATAAAATCAGTACCATGGACAGCAGTGCAAAGCGATGTTACAGCAGGAGGCAAGAGAATTAACTAATGTAAAATCAGCACCTTGGACAGCAGAACAGAGCGGCGCTGTAGCAGGGGCAGGAGAGTTTGACTGAAATCAGCACCATGGACAGCAGCTCAAATCAGCACCATGGACAGCAGTGCAGAGCTACGCCGCAGCAGAGGGCAGGAGAATTTGATCAGCACCATGGACAGCAGTACAGAGGACGCTGCAGCAGGGGGCGGGAGAATTGAATCTATCAGCTGATTATGGATATGAGGCAGAGGAGGGCAGCGGTGCCGCTGCAGGGAAGGACCAAGGGCAAGATCAGAGCGCAGCAACACCAGCACAAGAGGGGGAGGCAGTCACAGGGGTCTGTAGGGTCCCAACACCGGAGGGGCACAGTCAGCAGAGCGGCACAACGGGAATAGGTGGAGCGGAGCGCGGGGACCGGTGGCACCTGTCAGTTACTAGTGGGGAGGGACAAAGCGGCCCCCCCAGAAGCAGGAGGGAGACACCGCCGCTTGTAAATCAGCCCCGGGGAATGTGGGGCTGCAAGCCCTATACACCGGCAGCGCCGGTCTTTAGAAGGGAGACAGGGGCAGAGCCAGGAGCGGAGCGGCTCCGGAACTAAGGAGGGGGAACCGCCACCACCGGAACAGCCCCCGAACCCAGGGAACAGCCGTAGCAAGAGGCAGGGATCCCGGCCGCAGACACAAGCAGCGCCCGTCAGCAGGAGGGAGAGGGAGGACCGCTCCACAAAATAAAAGGGACACCGCCGCCACCAGACCCCAGACAATGGCCTCACAGAGTCACGATAATAGCCCTGGCATCAGCCAGGGCTTGTCTGACCTTTTTATGATGATATCTACAGTTCCTCTCCTCTGTGTAGCCGCGTCAGCTGTGAGCAGGGCCGGGTCTTCGGGCTGCTGCCGGCGTCCTGAAGCAGGAAGGTCCCGTAGCTTGGCGTCCGTGTGCTGGACTTCTCAGGGCTCCGGTCTCACAATCTTCTTACTTGATTGTAGATCAGGAAGGTCCCCGGGGTCCGCGATCCTCCACAGAAAATGCCGGCCGGTGTTTTTAACTTCCGGAATCCTGTCACTGGTCGCAGCTAGTAGCAGGGTGGTACAGCGTCGGGCGGTGGTATCTCTGTAGGAGTCTTACCCCCGGTCGCAGCTGGTAGTGGGGTGGATAGCAGGCAGGGACAGCTTGCAGGCTGGTGGTTCAGTACAGTGGGGCCGTTTTCAGGGCTACAGGGTCCCGTGGGTCTAGTTAGGACTCGGTCCTTGTTACTTCCCAGCACAGGCTGTAAAAGCTGAAGTATATAATCGGCTCGTCCCACAGCCACCGGCCTCCCACAACAGCAGAGCAGGCTTTAAGGGCTCCTTGCCACCTTCCTCAAAATATGAATCCTTTGCAAATTGTCCGATGGCACCCGATAAACAGTGTTCCTAGGTCCAGAGGAAGGGAGTAGGGAGGGTCCCCTTGCAGAGACACACAGACCTGCAAGCCTGCAGGTCTATGTCACAATACCCACGAATGGCATGAAATCAAGGACGCACCTCACTGCTTCCAAACGAAATATCTCCCAGAATAACGGGTCAGGGAGAGTCTTTTCAGTATCCAGATGATCCTTAAGCTTTAGGGAGTTAATCCATGTAAGAATTGATCGAGTAAATCTTCTTAAGTTGCTTTTATCGTCGCTTTGTAGTTTTAGCCCTCAGGGAGCTCAGGATCAAGCTGCCATCTCGTCCTGTGCTCAGGCCACTCCCCCATCTCACTCTCTTTGAATCTTCTTTATCATGCTAGGATTAACAGGAAAAAGCTAAAAATTTCAGAATTGCACCGTGCAATGTGGAGATATTACTGTTTGTGCATTTACAATATTCATTGATTTTTGCCATTGAAAAACATGTTTTTCATATACCAGAAATGTTTGAAGCTACTGACTGAATGAAAGGAGCTGGCATCTCACTCTCTTTGAATCTTCTTTATCATGCTAGGATTAGCAGGAAAAAGCTAAAAATTTCAGAATTGCACCGTGCAATGTGGAGATATTACTGTTTGTGCATTTACAATATTCATTGATTTTTGCCATTGAAAAACATGTTTTTCATATACCAGAAATGTTTGAAGCTACTGACTGAATGAAAGGAGCTGGCATCTCACTCTCTTTGAATCTTCTTTATCATGCTAGGATTAGCAGGAAAAAGCAAAAAATTTCAGAATTGCACCTTGCAATGCGGAGATATTACTGTTTGTGCATTTACAATATTCATTGATTTTTGCCATTGAAAAACATGTTTTTCATATACCAGAAATGTTTGAAGCTACTGACTGAATGAAAGGAGCTGGCATCTCACTCTCTTTGAATCTTCTTTATCATGCTAGGATTAGCAGGAAAAAGCAAAAAATTTCAGAATTGCACTTTGCAATGTGGAGATATTACTGTTTGTGCATTTACAATATTCATTGATTTTTGCCATTGAAAAACATGTTTTTCATATACCAGAAATGTTTGAAGCTACTGACTGAATGAAAGGAGCTGGCATCTCACTCTCTTTGAATCTTCTTTATCATGCTAGGATTAACAGGAAAAAGCTAAAAATTTCAGAATTGCACCGTGCAATGTGGAGATATTACTGTTTGTGCATTTACAATATTCATTGATTTTTGCCATTGAAAAACATGTTTTTCATATACCAGAAATGTTTGAAGCTACTGACTGAATGAAAGGAGCTGGCATCTCACTCTCTTTGAATCTTCTTTATCATGCTAGGATTAGCAGGAAAAAGCAAAAAATTTCAGAATTGCACCTTGCAATGCGGAGATATTACTGTTTGTGCATTTACAATATTCATTGATTTTTGCCATTGAAAAACATGTTTTTCATATACCAGAAATGTTTGAAGCTACTGACTGAATGAAAGGAGCTGGCATCTCACTCTCTTTGAATCTTCTTTATCATGCTAGGATTAGCAGGAAAAAGCAAAAAATTTCAGAATTGCACTTTGCAATGTGGAGATATTACTGTTTGTGCATTTACAATATTCATTGATTTTTGCCATTGAAAAACATGTTTTTCATATACCAGAAATGTTTGAAGCTACTGACTGAATGAAAGGAGCTGGCATCTCACTCTCTTTGAATCTTCTTTATCATGCTAGGATTAACAGGAAAAAGCTAAAAATTTCAGAATTGCACCGTGCAATGTGGAGATATTACTGTTTGTGCATTTACAATATTCATTGATTTTTGCCATTGAAAAACATGTTTTTCATATACCAGAAATGTTTGAAGCTACTGACTGAATGAAAGGAGCTGGCATCTCACTCTCTTTGAATCTTCTTTATCATGCTAGGATTAGCAGGAAAAAGCAAAAAATTTCAGAATTGCACCTTGCAATGTGGAGATATTACTGTTTGTGCATTTACAATATTCATTGATTTTTGCCATTGAAAAACATGTTTTTCATATACCAGAAATGTTTGAAGCTACTGACTGAATGAAAGGAGCTGGCATCTCACTCTCTTTGAATCTTCTTTATCATGCTAGGATTAACAGGAAAAAGCTAAAAATTTCAGAATTGCACCGTGCAATGTGGAGATATTACTGTTTGTGCATTTACAATATTCATTGATTTTTGCCATTGAAAAACATGTTTTTCATATACCAGAAATGTTTGAAGCTACTGACTGAATGAAAGGAGCTGGCATCTCACTCTCTTTGAATCTTCTTTATCATGCTAGGATTAGCAGGAAAAAGCAAAAAATTTCAGAATTGCACCTTGCAATGCGGAGATATTACTGTTTGTGCATTTACAATATTCATTGATTTTTGCCATTGAAAAACGTTTTTCATATACCAGAAATGTTTGAAGCTACTGACTGAATGAAAGGAGCTGGCATCTCACTCTCTTTGAATCTTCTTTATCATGCTAGGATTAGCAGGAAAAAGCAAAAAATTTCAGAATTGCACTTTGCAATGTGGAGATATTACTGTTTGTGCATTTACAATATTCATTGATTTTTGCCATTGAAAAACATGTTTTTCATATACCAGAAATGTTTGAAGCTACTGACTGAATGAAAGGAGCTGGCATCTCACTCTCTTTGTTTTACCATATTTTTTTTATTTTTTAAAAACCAATTTAACAGGGGAATAACAATCGTAGCATAAAAGTAGTGACAAAAGAATGTTCGTAGATCTCACTCTCTTTGAATCTTCTTTATCATGCTAGGATTAACAGGAAAAAGCTAAAAATTTCAGAATTGCACCGTGCAATGTGGAGATATTACTGTTTGTGCATTTACAATATTCATTGATTTTTGCCATTGAAAAACGTTTTTCATATACCAGAAATGTTTGAAGCTACTGACTGAATAAAAGGAGCTGGCATCTCACTCTCTTTGAATCTTCTTTATCATGCTAGGATTAGCAGGAAAAAGCAAAAAATTTCAGAATTGCACTTTGCAATGTGGAGATATTACTGTTTGTGCATTTACAATATTCATTGATTTTTGCCATTGAAAAACATGTTTTTCATATACCAGAAATGTTTGAAGCTACTGACTGAATGAAAGGAGCTGGCATCTCACTCTCTTTGAATCTTCTTTATCATGCTAGGATTAACAGGAAAAAGCTAAAAATTTCAGAATTGCACCGTGCAATGTGGAGATATTACTGTTTGTGCATTTACAATATTCATTGATTTTTGCCATTGAAAAACATGTTTTTCATATACCAGAAATGTTTGAAGCTACTGACTGAATGAAAGGAGCTGGCATCTCACTCTCTTTGAATCTTCTTTATCATGCTAGGATTAGCAGGAAAAAGCAAAAAATTTCAGAATTGCACCTTGCAATGCGGAGATATTACTGTTTGTGCATTTACAATATTCATTGATTTTTGCCATTGAAAAACGTTTTTCATATACCAGAAATGTTTGAAGCTACTGACTGAATGAAAGGAGCTGGCATCTCACTCTCTTTGAATCTTCTTTATCATGCTAGGATTAACAGGAAAAAGCAAAAAATTTCAGAATTGCACCTTGCAATGTGGAGATATTACTGTTTGTGCATTTACAATATTCATTGATTTTTGCCATTGAAAAACGTTTTTCATATACCAGAAATGTTTGAAGCTACTGACTGAATGAAAGGAGCTGGCATCTCACTCTCTTTGAATCTTTATCATGCTAGGATTAGCAGGAAAAAGCAAAAAATTTCAGAATTGCACCTTGCAATGTGGAGATATTACTGTTTGTGCATTTACAATATTCATTGATTTTTGCCATTGAAAAACATGTTTTTCATATACCAGAAATGTTTGAAGCTACTGACTGAATGAAAGGAGCTGGCATCTCACTCTCTTTGAATCTTCTTTATCATGCTAGGATTAACAGGAAAAAGCAAAAAATTTCAGAATTGCACCTTGCAATGTGGAGATATTACTGTTTGTGCATTTACAATATTCATTGATTTTTGCCATTGAAAAACGTTTTTCTAACAGGAAAAAGCTAAAAATTTCAGAATTGCACCGTGCAATGTGGAGATATTACTGTTTGTGCATTTACAATATTCATTGATTTTTGCCATTGAAAAACGTTTTTCATATACCAGAAATGTTTGAAGCTACTGACTGAATAAAAGGAGCTGGCATCTCACTCTCTTTGAATCTTCTTTATCATGCTAGGATTAGCAGGAAAAAGCAAAAAATTTCAGAATTGCACCTTGCAATGTGGAGATATTACTGTTTGTGCATTTACAATATTCATTGATTTTTGCCATTGAAAAACATGTTTTTCATATACCAGAAAAGTTTGAAGCTACTGACTGAATGAAAGGAGCTGGCATCTCACTCTCTTTGAATCTTCTTTATCATGCTAGGATTAACAGGAAAAAGCTAAAAATTTCAGAATTGCACCGTGCAATGTGGAGATATTACTGTTTGTGCATTTACAATATTCATTGATTTTTGCCATTGAAAAACATGTTTTTCATATACCAGAAATGTTTGAAGCTACTGACTGAATGAAAGGAGCTGGCATCTCACTCTCTTTGAATCTTCTTTATCATGCTAGGATTAACAGGAAAAAGCTAAAAATTTCAGAATTGCACCGTGCAATGTGGAGATATTACTGTTTGTGCATTTACAATATTCATTGATTTTTGCCATTGAAAAACATGTTTTTCATATACCAGAAATGTTTGAAGCTACTGACAATGAAAGGAGCTGGCATCTCACTCTCTTTGAATCTTCTTTATCATGCTAGGATTAACAGGAAAAAGCTAAAAATTTCAGAATTGCACCGTGCAATGTGGAGATATTACTGTTTGTGCATTTACAATATTCATTGATTTTTGCCATTGAAAAACATGTTTTTCATATACCAGAAATGTTTGAAGCTACTGACTGAATGAAAGGAGCTGGCATCTCACTCTCTTTGAATCTTCTTTATCATGCTAGGATTAACAGGAAAAAGCTAAAAATTTCAGAATTGCACCGTGCAATGTGGAGATATTACTGTTTGTGCATTTACAATATTCATTGATTTTTGCCATTGAAAAACATGTTTTTCATATACCAGAAATGTTTGAAGCTACTGACTGAATGAAAGGAGCTGGCATCTCACTCTCTTTGAATCTTCTTTATCATGCTAGGATTAACAGGAAAAAGCAAAAAATTTCAGAATTGCACCTTGCAATGTGGAGATATTACTGTTTGTGCATTTACAATATTCATTGATTTTTGCCATTGAAAAACATGTTTTTCATATACCAGAAATGTTTGAAGCTACTGACTGAATGAAAGGAGCTGGCATCTCACTCTCTTTGAATCTTCTTTATCATGCTAGGATTAGCAGGAAAAAGCTAAAAATTTCAGAATTGCACCGTGCAATGTGGAGATATTACTGTTTGTGCATTTACAATATTCATTGATTTTTGCCATTGAAAAACATGTTTTTCATATACCAGAAATGTTTGAAGCTACTGACTGAATGAAAGGAGCTGGCATCTCACTCTCTTTGTTTTACCATATTTTTTTTATTTTTTAAAAACCAATTTAACAGGGGAATAACAATCGTAGCATAAAAGTAGTGACAAAAGAATGTTCGTAGATCTCACTCTCTTTGAATCTTCTTTATCATGCTAGGATTAACAGGAAAAAGCTAAAAATTTCAGAATTGCACCGTGCAATGTGGAGATATTACTGTTTGTGCATTTACAATATTCATTGATTTTTGCCATTGAAAAACGTTTTTCATATACCAGAAATGTTTGAAGCTACTGACTGAATAAAAGGAGCTGGCATCTCACTCTCTTTGAATCTTCTTTATCATGCTAGGATTAGCAGGAAAAAGCAAAAAATTTCAGAATTGCACTTTGCAATGTGGAGATATTACTGTTTGTGCATTTACAATATTCATTGATTTTTGCCATTGAAAAACATGTTTTTCATATACCAGAAATGTTTGAAGCTACTGACTGAATGAAAGGAGCTGGCATCTCACTCTCTTTGAATCTTCTTTATCATGCTAGGATTAACAGGAAAAAGCTAAAAATTTCAGAATTGCACCGTGCAATGTGGAGATATTACTGTTTGTGCATTTACAATATTCATTGATTTTTGCCATTGAAAAACATGTTTTTCATATACCAGAAATGTTTGAAGCTACTGACTGAATGAAAGGAGCTGGCATCTCACTCTCTTTGAATCTTCTTTATCATGCTAGGATTAGCAGGAAAAAGCAAAAAATTTCAGAATTGCACCTTGCAATGCGGAGATATTACTGTTTGTGCATTTACAATATTCATTGATTTTTGCCATTGAAAAACGTTTTTCATATACCAGAAATGTTTGAAGCTACTGACTGAATGAAAGGAGCTGGCATCTCACTCTCTTTGAATCTTCTTTATCATGCTAGGATTAACAGGAAAAAGCAAAAAATTTCAGAATTGCACCTTGCAATGTGGAGATATTACTGTTTGTGCATTTACAATATTCATTGATTTTTGCCATTGAAAAACGTTTTTCATATACCAGAAATGTTTGAAGCTACTGACTGAATGAAAGGAGCTGGCATCTCACTCTCTTTGAATCTTTATCATGCTAGGATTAGCAGGAAAAAGCAAAAAATTTCAGAATTGCACCTTGCAATGTGGAGATATTACTGTTTGTGCATTTACAATATTCATTGATTTTTGCCATTGAAAAACATGTTTTTCATATACCAGAAATGTTTGAAGCTACTGACTGAATGAAAGGAGCTGGCATCTCACTCTCTTTGAATCTTCTTTATCATGCTAGGATTAACAGGAAAAAGCAAAAAATTTCAGAATTGCACCTTGCAATGTGGAGATATTACTGTTTGTGCATTTACAATATTCATTGATTTTTGCCATTGAAAAACGTTTTTCTAACAGGAAAAAGCTAAAAATTTCAGAATTGCACCGTGCAATGTGGAGATATTACTGTTTGTGCATTTACAATATTCATTGATTTTTGCCATTGAAAAACGTTTTTCATATACCAGAAATGTTTGAAGCTACTGACTGAATAAAAGGAGCTGGCATCTCACTCTCTTTGAATCTTCTTTATCATGCTAGGATTAGCAGGAAAAAGCAAAAAATTTCAGAATTGCACCTTGCAATGTGGAGATATTACTGTTTGTGCATTTACAATATTCATTGATTTTTGCCATTGAAAAACATGTTTTTCATATACCAGAAAAGTTTGAAGCTACTGACTGAATGAAAGGAGCTGGCATCTCACTCTCTTTGAATCTTCTTTATCATGCTAGGATTAACAGGAAAAAGCTAAAAATTTCAGAATTGCACCGTGCAATGTGGAGATATTACTGTTTGTGCATTTACAATATTCATTGATTTTTGCCATTGAAAAACATGTTTTTCATATACCAGAAATGTTTGAAGCTACTGACTGAATGAAAGGAGCTGGCATCTCACTCTCTTTGAATCTTCTTTATCATGCTAGGATTAACAGGAAAAAGCTAAAAATTTCAGAATTGCACCGTGCAATGTGGAGATATTACTGTTTGTGCATTTACAATATTCATTGATTTTTGCCATTGAAAAACATGTTTTTCATATACCAGAAATGTTTGAAGCTACTGACAATGAAAGGAGCTGGCATCTCACTCTCTTTGAATCTTCTTTATCATGCTAGGATTAACAGGAAAAAGCTAAAAATTTCAGAATTGCACCGTGCAATGTGGAGATATTACTGTTTGTGCATTTACAATATTCATTGATTTTTGCCATTGAAAAACATGTTTTTCATATACCAGAAATGTTTGAAGCTACTGACTGAATGAAAGGAGCTGGCATCTCACTCTCTTTGAATCTTCTTTATCATGCTAGGATTAACAGGAAAAAGCTAAAAATTTCAGAATTGCACCGTGCAATGTGGAGATATTACTGTTTGTGCATTTACAATATTCATTGATTTTTGCCATTGAAAAACATGTTTTTCATATACCAGAAATGTTTGAAGCTACTGACTGAATGAAAGGAGCTGGCATCTCACTCTCTTTGAATCTTCTTTATCATGCTAGGATTAACAGGAAAAAGCAAAAAATTTCAGAATTGCACCTTGCAATGTGGAGATATTACTGTTTGTGCATTTACAATATTCATTGATTTTTGCCATTGAAAAACATGTTTTTCATATACCAGAAATGTTTGAAGCTACTGACTGAATGAAAGGAGCTGGCATCTCACTCTCTTTGAATCTTCTTTATCATGCTAGGATTAGCAGGAAAAAGCTAAAAATTTCAGAATTGCACCGTGCAATGTGGAGATATTACTGTTTGTGCATTTACAATATTCATTGATTTTTGCCATTGAAAAACATGTTTTTCATATACCAGAAATGTTTGAAGCTACTGACTGAATGAAAGGAGCTGGCATCTCACTCTCTTTGAATCTTCTTTATCATGCTAGGATTAGCAGGAAAAAGCAAAAAATTTCAGAATTGCACCTTGCAATGCGGAGATATTACTGTTTGTGCATTTACAATATTCATTGATTTTTGCCATTGAAAAACATGTTTTTCATATACCAGAAATGTTTGAAGCTACTGACTGAATGAAAGGAGCTGGCATCTCACTCTCTTTGAATCTTCTTTATCATGCTAGGATTAGCAGGAAAAAGCAAAAAATTTCAGAATTGCACTTTGCAATGTGGAGATATTACTGTTTGTGCATTTACAATATTCATTGATTTTTGCCATTGAAAAACATGTTTTTCATATACCAGAAATGTTTGAAGCTACTGACTGAATGAAAGGAGCTGGCATCTCACTCTCTTTGAATCTTCTTTATCATGCTAGGATTAACAGGAAAAAGCTAAAAATTTCAGAATTGCACCGTGCAATGTGGAGATATTACTGTTTGTGCATTTACAATATTCATTGATTTTTGCCATTGAAAAACATGTTTTTCATATACCAGAAATGTTTGAAGCTACTGACTGAATGAAAGGAGCTGGCATCTCACTCTCTTTGAATCTTCTTTATCATGCTAGGATTAGCAGGAAAAAGCAAAAAATTTCAGAATTGCACCTTGCAATGCGGAGATATTACTGTTTGTGCATTTACAATATTCATTGATTTTTGCCATTGAAAAACATGTTTTTCATATACCAGAAATGTTTGAAGCTACTGACTGAATGAAAGGAGCTGGCATCTCACTCTCTTTGAATCTTCTTTATCATGCTAGGATTAGCAGGAAAAAGCAAAAAATTTCAGAATTGCACTTTGCAATGTGGAGATATTACTGTTTGTGCATTTACAATATTCATTGATTTTTGCCATTGAAAAACATGTTTTTCATATACCAGAAATGTTTGAAGCTACTGACTGAATGAAAGGAGCTGGCATCTCACTCTCTTTGAATCTTCTTTATCATGCTAGGATTAACAGGAAAAAGCTAAAAATTTCAGAATTGCACCGTGCAATGTGGAGATATTACTGTTTGTGCATTTACAATATTCATTGATTTTTGCCATTGAAAAACATGTTTTTCATATACCAGAAATGTTTGAAGCTACTGACTGAATGAAAGGAGCTGGCATCTCACTCTCTTTGAATCTTCTTTATCATGCTAGGATTAGCAGGAAAAAGCAAAAAATTTCAGAATTGCACCTTGCAATGTGGAGATATTACTGTTTGTGCATTTACAATATTCATTGATTTTTGCCATTGAAAAACATGTTTTTCATATACCAGAAATGTTTGAAGCTACTGACTGAATGAAAGGAGCTGGCATCTCACTCTCTTTGAATCTTCTTTATCATGCTAGGATTAACAGGAAAAAGCTAAAAATTTCAGAATTGCACCGTGCAATGTGGAGATATTACTGTTTGTGCATTTACAATATTCATTGATTTTTGCCATTGAAAAACATGTTTTTCATATACCAGAAATGTTTGAAGCTACTGACTGAATGAAAGGAGCTGGCATCTCACTCTCTTTGAATCTTCTTTATCATGCTAGGATTAGCAGGAAAAAGCAAAAAATTTCAGAATTGCACCTTGCAATGTGGAGATATTACTGTTTGTGCATTTACAATATTCATTGATTTTTGCCATTGAAAAACATGTTTTTCATATACCAGAAATGTTTGAAGCTACTGACTGAATGAAAGGAGCTGGCATCTCACTCTCTTTGAATCTTCTTTATCATGCTAGGATTAACAGGAAAAAGCTAAAAATTTCAGAATTGCACCGTGCAATGTGGAGATATTACTGTTTGTGCATTTACAATATTCATTGATTTTTGCCATTGAAAAACATGTTTTTCATATACCAGAAATGTTTGAAGCTACTGACTGAATGAAAGGAGCTGGCATCTCACTCTCTTTGAATCTTCTTTATCATGCTAGGATTAGCAGGAAAAAGCAAAAAATTTCAGAATTGCACCTTGCAATGCGGAGATATTACTGTTTGTGCATTTACAATATTCATTGATTTTTGCCATTGAAAAACGTTTTTCATATACCAGAAATGTTTGAAGCTACTGACTGAATGAAAGGAGCTGGCATCTCACTCTCTTTGAATCTTCTTTATCATGCTAGGATTAACAGGAAAAAGCAAAAAATTTCAGAATTGCACCTTGCAATGTGGAGATATTACTGTTTGTGCATTTACAATATTCATTGATTTTTGCCATTGAAAAACGTTTTTCATATACCAGAAATGTTTGAAGCTACTGACTGAATGAAAGGAGCTGGCATCTCACTCTCTTTGAATCTTCTTTATCATGCTAGGATTAGCAGGAAAAAGCAAAAAATTTCAGAATTGCACCTTGCAATGTGGAGATATTACTGTTTGTGCATTTACAATATTCATTGATTTTTGCCATTGAAAAACATGTTTTTCATATACCAGAAATGTTTGAAGCTACTGACTGAATGAAAGGAGCTGGCATCTCACTCTCTTTGAATCTTCTTTATCATGCTAGGATTAACAGGAAAAAGCAAAAAATTTCAGAATTGCACCTTGCAATGTGGAGATATTACTGTTTGTGCATTTACAATATTCATTGATTTTTGCCATTGAAAAACGTTTTTCTAACAGGAAAAAGCTAAAAATTTCAGAATTGCACCGTGCAATGTGGAGATATTACTGTTTGTGCATTTACAATATTCATTGATTTTTGCCATTGAAAAACGTTTTTCATATACCAGAAATGTTTGAAGCTACTGACTGAATAAAAGGAGCTGGCATCTCACTCTCTTTGAATCTTCTTTATCATGCTAGGATTAGCAGGAAAAAGCAAAAAATTTCAGAATTGCACCTTGCAATGTGGAGATATTACTGTTTGTGCATTTACAATATTCATTGATTTTTGCCATTGAAAAACATGTTTTTCATATACCAGAAATGTTTGAAGCTACTGACTGAATGAAAGGAGCTGGCATCTCACTCTCTTTGAATCTTCTTTATCATGCTAGGATTAACAGGAAAAAGCTAAAAATTTCAGAATTGCACCGTGCAATGTGGAGATATTACTGTTTGTGCATTTACAATATTCATTGATTTTTGCCATTGAAAAACATGTTTTTCATATACCAGAAATGTTTGAAGCTACTGACTGAATGAAAGGAGCTGGCATCTCACTCTCTTTGAATCTTCTTTATCATGCTAGGATTAACAGGAAAAAGCTAAAAATTTCAGAATTGCACCGTGCAATGTGGAGATATTACTGTTTGTGCATTTACAATATTCATTGATTTTTGCCATTGAAAAACATGTTTTTCATATACCAGAAATGTTTGAAGCTACTGACAATGAAAGGAGCTGGCATCTCACTCTCTTTGAATCTTCTTTATCATGCTAGGATTAACAGGAAAAAGCTAAAAATTTCAGAATTGCACCGTGCAATGTGGAGATATTACTGTTTGTGCATTTACAATATTCATTGATTTTTGCCATTGAAAAACATGTTTTTCATATACCAGAAATGTTTGAAGCTACTGACTGAATGAAAGGAGCTGGCATCTCACTCTCTTTGAATCTTCTTTATCATGCTAGGATTAACAGGAAAAAGCTAAAAATTTCAGAATTGCACCGTGCAATGTGGAGATATTACTGTTTGTGCATTTACAATATTCATTGATTTTTGCCATTGAAAAACATGTTTTTCATATACCAGAAATGTTTGAAGCTACTGACTGAATGAAAGGAGCTGGCATCTCACTCTCTTTGAATCTTCTTTATCATGCTAGGATTAACAGGAAAAAGCAAAAAATTTCAGAATTGCACCTTGCAATGTGGAGATATTACTGTTTGTGCATTTACAATATTCATTGATTTTTGCCATTGAAAAACATGTTTTTCATATACCAGAAATGTTTGAAGCTACTGACTGAATGAAAGGAGCTGGCATCTCACTCTCTTTGAATCTTCTTTATCATGCTAGGATTAGCAGGAAAAAGCTAAAAATTTCAGAATTGCACCGTGCAATGTGGAGATATTACTGTTTGTGCATTTACAATATTCATTGATTTTTGCCATTGAAAAACATGTTTTTCATATACCAGAAATGTTTGAAGCTACTGACTGAATGAAAGGAGCTGGCATCTCACTCTCTTTGAATCTTCTTTATCATGCTAGGATTAGCAGGAAAAAGCAAAAAATTTCAGAATTGCACCTTGCAATGCGGAGATATTACTGTTTGTGCATTTACAATATTCATTGATTTTTGCCATTGAAAAACATGTTTTTCATATACCAGAAATGTTTGAAGCTACTGACTGAATGAAAGGAGCTGGCATCTCACTCTCTTTGAATCTTCTTTATCATGCTAGGATTAGCAGGAAAAAGCAAAAAATTTCAGAATTGCACTTTGCAATGTGGAGATATTACTGTTTGTGCATTTACAATATTCATTGATTTTTGCCATTGAAAAACATGTTTTTCATATACCAGAAATGTTTGAAGCTACTGACTGAATGAAAGGAGCTGGCATCTCACTCTCTTTGAATCTTCTTTATCATGCTAGGATTAACAGGAAAAAGCTAAAAATTTCAGAATTGCACCGTGCAATGTGGAGATATTACTGTTTGTGCATTTACAATATTCATTGATTTTTGCCATTGAAAAACATGTTTTTCATATACCAGAAATGTTTGAAGCTACTGACTGAATGAAAGGAGCTGGCATCTCACTCTCTTTGAATCTTCTTTATCATGCTAGGATTAGCAGGAAAAAGCAAAAAATTTCAGAATTGCACCTTGCAATGCGGAGATATTACTGTTTGTGCATTTACAATATTCATTGATTTTTGCCATTGAAAAACATGTTTTTCATATACCAGAAATGTTTGAAGCTACTGACTGAATGAAAGGAGCTGGCATCTCACTCTCTTTGAATCTTCTTTATCATGCTAGGATTAGCAGGAAAAAGCAAAAAATTTCAGAATTGCACTTTGCAATGTGGAGATATTACTGTTTGTGCATTTACAATATTCATTGATTTTTGCCATTGAAAAACATGTTTTTCATATACCAGAAATGTTTGAAGCTACTGACTGAATGAAAGGAGCTGGCATCTCACTCTCTTTGAATCTTCTTTATCATGCTAGGATTAACAGGAAAAAGCTAAAAATTTCAGAATTGCACCGTGCAATGTGGAGATATTACTGTTTGTGCATTTACAATATTCATTGATTTTTGCCATTGAAAAACATGTTTTTCATATACCAGAAATGTTTGAAGCTACTGACTGAATGAAAGGAGCTGGCATCTCACTCTCTTTGAATCTTCTTTATCATGCTAGGATTAGCAGGAAAAAGCAAAAAATTTCAGAATTGCACCTTGCAATGTGGAGATATTACTGTTTGTGCATTTACAATATTCATTGATTTTTGCCATTGAAAAACATGTTTTTCATATACCAGAAATGTTTGAAGCTACTGACTGAATGAAAGGAGCTGGCATCTCACTCTCTTTGAATCTTCTTTATCATGCTAGGATTAACAGGAAAAAGCTAAAAATTTCAGAATTGCACCGTGCAATGTGGAGATATTACTGTTTGTGCATTTACAATATTCATTGATTTTTGCCATTGAAAAACATGTTTTTCATATACCAGAAATGTTTGAAGCTACTGACTGAATGAAAGGAGCTGGCATCTCACTCTCTTTGAATCTTCTTTATCATGCTAGGATTAGCAGGAAAAAGCAAAAAATTTCAGAATTGCACCTTGCAATGTGGAGATATTACTGTTTGTGCATTTACAATATTCATTGATTTTTGCCATTGAAAAACATGTTTTTCATATACCAGAAATGTTTGAAGCTACTGACTGAATGAAAGGAGCTGGCATCTCACTCTCTTTGAATCTTCTTTATCATGCTAGGATTAACAGGAAAAAGCTAAAAATTTCAGAATTGCACCGTGCAATGTGGAGATATTACTGTTTGTGCATTTACAATATTCATTGATTTTTGCCATTGAAAAACATGTTTTTCATATACCAGAAATGTTTGAAGCTACTGACTGAATGAAAGGAGCTGGCATCTCACTCTCTTTGAATCTTCTTTATCATGCTAGGATTAGCAGGAAAAAGCAAAAAATTTCAGAATTGCACCTTGCAATGCGGAGATATTACTGTTTGTGCATTTACAATATTCATTGATTTTTGCCATTGAAAAACGTTTTTCATATACCAGAAATGTTTGAAGCTACTGACTGAATGAAAGGAGCTGGCATCTCACTCTCTTTGAATCTTCTTTATCATGCTAGGATTAACAGGAAAAAGCAAAAAATTTCAGAATTGCACCTTGCAATGTGGAGATATTACTGTTTGTGCATTTACAATATTCATTGATTTTTGCCATTGAAAAACGTTTTTCATATACCAGAAATGTTTGAAGCTACTGACTGAATGAAAGGAGCTGGCATCTCACTCTCTTTGAATCTTCTTTATCATGCTAGGATTAGCAGGAAAAAGCAAAAAATTTCAGAATTGCACCTTGCAATGTGGAGATATTACTGTTTGTGCATTTACAATATTCATTGATTTTTGCCATTGAAAAACATGTTTTTCATATACCAGAAATGTTTGAAGCTACTGACTGAATGAAAGGAGCTGGCATCTCACTCTCTTTGAATCTTCTTTATCATGCTAGGATTAACAGGAAAAAGCAAAAAATTTCAGAATTGCACCTTGCAATGTGGAGATATTACTGTTTGTGCATTTACAATATTCATTGATTTTTGCCATTGAAAAACGTTTTTCTAACAGGAAAAAGCTAAAAATTTCAGAATTGCACCGTGCAATGTGGAGATATTACTGTTTGTGCATTTACAATATTCATTGATTTTTGCCATTGAAAAACGTTTTTCATATACCAGAAATGTTTGAAGCTACTGACTGAATAAAAGGAGCTGGCATCTCACTCTCTTTGAATCTTCTTTATCATGCTAGGATTAGCAGGAAAAAGCAAAAAATTTCAGAATTGCACCTTGCAATGTGGAGATATTACTGTTTGTGCATTTACAATATTCATTGATTTTTGCCATTGAAAAACATGTTTTTCATATACCAGAAATGTTTGAAGCTACTGACTGAATGAAAGGAGCTGGCATCTCACTCTCTTTGAATCTTCTTTATCATGCTAGGATTAACAGGAAAAAGCTAAAAATTTCAGAATTGCACCGTGCAATGTGGAGATATTACTGTTTGTGCATTTACAATATTCATTGATTTTTGCCATTGAAAAACATGTTTTTCATATACCAGAAATGTTTGAAGCTACTGACTGAATGAAAGGAGCTGGCATCTCACTCTCTTTGAATCTTCTTTATCATGCTAGGATTAACAGGAAAAAGCTAAAAATTTCAGAATTGCACCGTGCAATGTGGAGATATTACTGTTTGTGCATTTACAATATTCATTGATTTTTGCCATTGAAAAACATGTTTTTCATATACCAGAAATGTTTGAAGCTACTGACTGAATGAAAGGAGCTGGCATCTCACTCTCTTTGAATCTTCTTTATCATGCTAGGATTAACAGGAAAAAGCTAAAAATTTCAGAATTGCACCGTGCAATGTGGAGATATTACTGTTTGTGCATTTACAATATTCATTGATTTTTGCCATTGAAAAACATGTTTTTCATATACCAGAAATGTTTGAAGCTACTGACTGAATGAAGAGCTGGCATCTCACTCTCTTTGAATCTTCTTTATCATGCTAGGATTAGCAGGAAAAAGCAAAAAATTTCAGAATTGCACCTTGCAATGCGGAGATATTACTGTTTGTGCATTTACAATATTCATTGATTTTTGCCATTGAAAAACATGTTTTTCATATACCAGAAATGTTTGAAGCTACTGACTGAATGAAAGGAGCTGGCATCTCACTCTCTTTGAATCTTCTTTATCATGCTAGGATTAGCAGGAAAAAGCAAAAAATTTCAGAATTGTGGAGATATTACTGTTTGTGCATTTACAATATTCATTGATTTTTGCCATTGAAAAACGTTTTTCATATACCAGAAATGTTTGAAGCTACTGACTGAATGAAAGGAGCTGGCATCTCACTCTCTTTGAATCTTTATCATGCTAGGATTAACAGGAAAAAGCTAAAAATTTCAGAATTGCACCGTGCAATGTGGAGATATTACTGTTTGTGCATTTACAATATTCATTGATTTTTGCCATTGAAAAACATGTTTTTCATATACCAGAAATGTTTGAAGCTACTGACTGAATGAAAGGAGCTGGCATCTCACTCTCTTGAATCTTCTTTATCATGCTAGGATTAGCAGGAAAAAGCAAAAATTTCAGAATTGCACCTTGCAATGTGGAGATATTACTGTTTGTGCATTACAATATTCATTGATTTTTGCCATTGAAAAACATGTTTTTCATATACCAGAAATGTTTGAAGCTACTGACTGAATGAAAGGAGCTGGCATCTCACTCTCTTTGAATCTTCTTTATCATGCTAGGATTAACAGGAAAAGCTAAAAATTTCAGAATTGCACCGTGCAATGTGGAGATATTACTGTTTGTGCATTTACAATATTCATTGATTTTTGCCATTGAAAAACATGTTTTTCATATACCAGAAATGTTTGAAGCTACTGACTGAATGAAAGGAGCTGGCATCTCACTCTCTTTGAATCTTCTTTATCATGCTAGGATTAGCAGGAAAAAGCAAAAAATTTCAGAATTGCACCTTGCAATGCGGAGATATTACTGTTTGTGCATTTACAATATTCATTGATTTTTGCCATTGAAAAACGTTTTTCATATACCAGAAATGTTTGAAGCTACTGACTGAATGAAAGGAGCTGGCATCTCACTCTCTTTGAATCTTCTTTATCATGCTAGGATTAACAGAAAAAGCAAAAAATTTCAGAATTGCACCTTGCAATGTGGAGATATTACTGTTTGTGCATTTACAATATTCATTGATTTTTGCCATTGAAAAACGTTTTTCATATACCAGAAATGTTTGAAGCTACTGACTGAATGAAAGGAGCTGGCATCTCACTCTCTTTGAATCTTCTTTATCATGCTAGGATTAGCAGGAAAAAGCAAAAAATTTCAGAATTGCACCTTGCAATGTGGAGATATTACTGTTGTGCATTTACAATATTCATTGATTTTTGCCATTGAAAAACATGTTTTTCATATACCAGAAATGTTTGAAGCTACTGACTGAATGAAAGGAGCTGGCATCTCACTCTCTTTGAATCTTCTTTATCATGCTAGGATTAACAGGAAAAGCAAAAAATTTCAGAATTGCACCTTGCAATGTGGAGATATTACTGTTTGTGCATTTACAATATTCATTGATTTTGCCATTGAAAACGTTTTTCTAACAGGAAAAAGCTAAAAATTTCAGAATTGCACCGTGCAATGTGAGATATTACTGTTTGTGCATTTACATATTCATTGATTTTTGCCATTGAAAAACGTTTTTCATATACCAGAAATGTTTGAAGCTACTGACTGAATAAAAGGAGCTGGCATCTCACTCTCTTTGAATCTTCTTTATCATGCTAGGATTAGCAGGAAAAAGCAAAAAATTTCAGAATTGCACCTTGCAATGTGGAGATATTACTGTTTGTGCATTTACAATATTCATTGATTTTTGCCATTGAAAAACATGTTTTTCATATACCAGAAATGTTTGAAGCTACTGACTGAATGAAAGGAGCTGGCATCTCACTCTCTTTGAATCTTCTTTATCATGCTAGGATTAACAGGAAAAAGCTAAAAATTTCAGAATTGCACCGTGCAATGTGGAGATATTACTGTTTGTGCATTTACAATATTCATTGATTTTTGCCATTGAAAAACATGTTTTTCATATACCAGAAATGTTTGAAGCTACTGACTGAATGAAAGGAGCTGGCATCTCACTCTCTTTGAATCTTCTTTATCATGCTAGGATTAACAGGAAAAAGCTAAAAATTTCAGAATTGCACCGTGCAATGTGGAGATATTACTGTTTGTGCTTTTACAATATTCATTGATTTTTGCCATTGAAAACATGTTTTTCATATACCAGAAATGTTGAAGCTACTGACTGAATGAAAGGAGCTGGCATCTCACTCTCTTTGAATCTTCTTTATCATGCTAGGATTAACAGGAAAAAGCTAAAAATTTCAGAATGCACCGTGCAATGTGGAGATATTACTGTTTGTGCATTTACAATATTCATTGATTTTTGCCATTGAAAAACATGTTTTTCATATACCAGAAATGTTTGAAGCTACTGACTGAATGAAAGGAGCTGGCATCTCACTCTCTTTGAATCTTCTTTATCATGCTAGGATTAACAGGAAAAAGCTAAAAATTTCAGAATTGCACCGTGCAATGTGGAGATAATACTGTTTGTGCATTTACAATATTCATTGATTTTTGCCATTGAAAACATGTTTTTCATATACCAGAAATGTTTGAAGCTACTGACTGAATGAAAGGAGCTGGCATCTCACTCTCTTTGAATCTTCTTTATCATGCTAGGATTAACAGGAAAAAGCTAAAAATTTCAGAATTGCACCGTGCAATGTGGAGATATTACTGTTTGTGCATTTACAATATTCATTGATTTTTGCCATTGAAAAACATGTTTTTCATATACCAGAAATGTTTGAAGCTACTGACTGAATGAAAGGAGCTGGCATCTCACTCTCTTTGAATCTTCTTTATCATGCTAGGATTAGCAGGAAAAAGCAAAAAATTTCAGAATTGCACCTTGCAATGCGGAGATATTACTGTTTGTGCATTTACAATATTCATTGATTTTTGCCATTGAAAAACATGTTTTTCATATACCAGAAATGTTTGAAGCTACTGACTGAATGAAAGGAGCTGGCATCTCACTCTCTTTGAATCTTCTTTATCATGCTAGGATTAGCAGGAAAAAGCAAAAAATTTCAGAATTGCACTTTGCAATGTGGAGATATTACTGTTTGTGCATTTACAATATTCATTGATTTTTG
>NW_027368492.1:0-49333 GCF_046119375.1 Phyllobates terribilis | reverse complement strand
AAAGGAGCTGGCATCTCACTCTCTTTGAATCTTCTTTATCATGCTAAGAGGAGCAGGAAAAAGCAAAAAATTTCAGAATTGCACCTTGCAATGCGGAGAAATTACTGTTTGTGCATTTACAATATTCATTGATTTTTGCCATTGAAAAACGTCCAGAAATGATTGAAGCTACTGACTGAATGAAAGGAGCTGGCATCTCACTCTCTTTGAATCTTCTTTATCATGCTAAGAGGAGCAGGAAAAAGCAAAAAATTTCAGAATTGCACCTTGCAATGCGGAGAAATTACTGTTTGTGCTTTTACAATATTCATTGATTTTTGCCATTGAAAAACATCATATTATTCATATACCAGAAATGTTTGAAGCTACTGACTGAATGAAAGGAGCTGGCATCTCACTCTCTTTGAATCTTCTTTATCATGCTAAGAGGAGCAGGAAAAAGCAAAAAATTTCAGAATTGCACCTTGCAATGCGGAGAAATTACTGTTTGTGCATTTACAATATTCATTGATTTTTGCCATTGAAAAACGTCCAGAAATGATTGAAGCTACTGACTGAATGAAAGGAGCTGGCATCTCACTCTCTTTGAATCTTCTTTATCATGCTAAGAGGAGCAGGAAAAAGCAAAAAATTTCAGAATTGCACCTTGCAATGCGGAGAAATTACTGTTTGTGCATTTACAATATTCATTGATTTTTGCCATTGAAAAACGTCCAGAAATGATTGAAGCTACTGACTGAATGAAAGGAGCTGGCATCTCACTCTCTTTGAATCTTCTTTATCATGCTAAGAGGAGCAGGAAAAAGCAAAAAATTTCAGAATTGCACCTTGCAATGCGGAGAAATTACTGTTTGTGCATTTACAATATTCATTGATTTTTGCCATTGAAAAACATCATGTTATTCATATACCAGAAATGATTGAAGCTACTGACTGAATGAAAGGAGCTGGCATCTTACTCTCTTTGAATCTTCTTTGTCATGCTAAGAGGAGCAGGAAAAAGCAAAAAATTTCAGAATTGCACCTTGCAATGCGGAGAAATTACTGTTTGTGCATTTACAATATTCATTGATTTTTGCCATTGAAAAACGTCCAGAAATGATTGAAGCTACTGACTGAATGAAAGGAGCTGGCATCTCACTCTCTTTGAATCTTCTTTATCATGCTAAGAGGAGCAGGAAAAAGCAAAAAATTTCAGAATTGCACCTTGCAATGCGGAGAAATTACTGTTTGTGCATTTACAATATTCATTGATTTTTGCCATTGAAAAACGTCCAGAAATGATTGAAGCTACTGACTGAATGAAAGGAGCTGGCATCTCACTCTCTTTGAATCTTCTTTATCATGCTAAGAGGAGCAGGAAAAAGCAAAAAATTTCAGAATTGCACCTTGCAATGCGGAGAAATTACTGTTTGTGCATTTACAATATTCATTGATTTTTGCCATTGAAAAACGTCCAGAAATGATTGAAGCTACTGAGTGAATGAAAGGAGCTGGCATCTCACTCTCTTTGAATCTTCTTTATCATGCTAAGAGGAGCAGGAAAAAGCAAAAAATTTCAGAATTGCAACTTGCAATGCGGAGAAATTACTGTTTGTGCATTTACAATATTCATTGATTTTTGCCATTGAAAAACATCATGTTATTCATATACCAGAAATGATTGAAGCTACTGACTGAATGAAAGGAGCTGGCATCTCACTCTCTTTGAATCTTCTTTATCATGCTAAGAGGAGCAGGAAAAAGCAAAAAATTTCAGAATTGCACCTTGCAATGCGGAGAAATTACTGTTTGTGCATTTACAATATTCATTGATTTTTGCCATTGAAAAACGTCCAGAAATGATTGAAGCTACTGACTGAATGAAAGGAGCTGGCATCTCACTCTCTTTGAATCTTCTTTATCATGCTAAGAGGAGCAGGAAAAAGCAAAAAATTTCAGAATTGCACCTTGCAATGCGGAGAAATTACTGTTTGTGCTTTTACAATATTCATTGATTTTTGCCATTGAAAAACATCATGTTATTCATATACCAGAAATGTTTGAAGCTACTGACTGAATGAAAGGAGCTGGCATCTCACTCTCTTTGAATCTTCTTTATCATGCTAAGAGGAGCAGGAAAAAGCAAAAAATTTCAGAATTGCACCTTGCAATGCGGAGAAATTACTGTTTGTGCATTTACAATATTCATTGATTTTTGCCATTGAAAAACGTCCAGAAATGATTGAAGCTACTGACTGAATGAAAGGAGCTGGCATCTCACTCTCTTTGAATCTTCTTTATCATGCTAAGAGGAGCAGGAAAAAGCAAAAAATTTCAGAATTGCACCTTGCAATGCGGAGAAATTACTGTTTGTGCATTTACAATATTCATTGATTTTTGCCATTGAAAAACGTCCAGAAATGATTGAAGCTACTGAGTGAATGAAAGGAGCTGGCATCTCACTCTCTTTGAATCTTCTTTATCATGCTAAGAGGAGCAGGAAAAAGCAAAAAATTTCAGAATTGCACCTTGCAATGCGGAGAAATTACTGTTTGTGCATTTACAATATTCATTGATTTTTGCCATTGAAAAACGTCCAGAAATGATTGAAGCTACTGACTGAATGAAAGGAGCTGGCATCTCACTCTCTTTGAATCTTCTTTATCATGCTAAGAGGAGCAGGAAAAAGCAAAAAATTTCAGAATTGCACCTTGCAATGCGGAGAAATTACTGTTTGTGCATTTACAATATTCATTGATTTTTGCCATTGAAAAACGTCCAGAAATGATTGAAGCTACTGAGTGAATGAAAGGAGCTGGCATCTCACTCTCTTTGAATCTTCTTTATCATGCTAAGAGGAGCAGGAAAAAGCAAAAAATTTCAGAATTGCAACTTGCAATGCGGAGAAATTACTGTTTGTGCATTTACAATATTCATTGATTTTTGCCATTGAAAAACATCATGTTATTCATATACCAGAAATGATTGAAGCTACTGACTGAATGAAAGGAGCTGGCATCTCACTCTCTTTGAATCTTCTTTATCATGCTAAGAGGAGCAGGAAAAAGCAAAAAATTTCAGAATTGCACCTTGCAATGCGGAGAAATTACTGTTTGTGCATTTACAATATTCATTGATTTTTGCCATTGAAAAACGTCCAGAAATGATTGAAGCTACTGACTGAATGAAAGGAGCTGGCATCTCACTCTCTTTGAATCTTCTTTATCATGCTAAGAGGAGCAGGAAAAAGCAAAAAATTTCAGAATTGCACCTTGCAATGCGGAGAAATTACTGTTTGTGCTTTTACAATATTCATTGATTTTTGCCATTGAAAAACATCATATTATTCATATACCAGAAATGTTTGAAGCTACTGACTGAATGAAAGGAGCTGGCATCTCACTCTCTTTGAATCTTCTTTATCATGCTAAGAGGAGCAGGAAAAAGCAAAAAATTTCAGAATTGCACCTTGCAATGCGGAGAAATTACTGTTTGTGCATTTACAATATTCATTGATTTTTGCCATTGAAAAACGTCCAGAAATGATTGAAGCTACTGACTGAATGAAAGGAGCTGGCATCTCACTCTCTTTGAATCTTCTTTATCATGCTAAGAGGAGCAGGAAAAAGCAAAAAATTTCAGAATTGCACCTTGCAATGCGGAGAAATTACTGTTTGTGCATTTACAATATTCATTGATTTTTGCCATTGAAAAACGTCCAGAAATGATTGAAGCTACTGACTGAATGAAAGGAGCTGGCATCTCACTCTCTTTGAATCTTCTTTATCATGCTAAGAGGAGCAGGAAAAAGCAAAAAATTTCAGAATTGCACCTTGCAATGCGGAGAAATTACTGTTTGTGCATTTACAATATTCATTGATTTTTGCCATTGAAAAACATCATGTTATTCATATACCAGAAATGATTGAAGCTACTGACTGAATGAAAGGAGCTGGCATCTTACTCTCTTTGAATCTTCTTTGTCATGCTAAGAGGAGCAGGAAAAAGCAAAAAATTTCAGAATTGCACCTTGCAATGCGGAGAAATTACTGTTTGTGCATTTACAATATTCATTGATTTTTGCCATTGAAAAACGTCCAGAAATGATTGAAGCTACTGACTGAATGAAAGGAGCTGGCATCTCACTCTCTTTGAATCTTCTTTATCATGCTAAGAGGAGCAGGAAAAAGCAAAAAATTTCAGAATTGCACCTTGCAATGCGGAGAAATTACTGTTTGTGCATTTACAATATTCATTGATTTTTGCCATTGAAAAACGTCCAGAAATGATTGAAGCTACTGACTGAATGAAAGGAGCTGGCATCTCACTCTCTTTGAATCTTCTTTATCATGCTAAGAGGAGCAGGAAAAAGCAAAAAATTTCAGAATTGCACCTTGCAATGCGGAGAAATTACTGTTTGTGCATTTACAATATTCATTGATTTTTGCCATTGAAAAACATCATGTTATTCATATACCAGAAATGTTTGTAGCTACTGACTGAATGAAAGGAGCTGGCATCTCACTCTCTTTGAATCTTCTTTATCATGCTAAGAGGAGCAGGAAAAAGCAAAAAATTTCAGAATTGCACCTTGCAATGCGGAGAAATTACTGTTTGTGCATTTACAATATTCATTGATTTTTGCCATTGAAAAACGTCCAGAAATGATTGAAGCTACTGACTGAATGAAAGGAGCTGGCATCTCACTCTCTTTGAATCTTCTTTATCATGCTAAGAGGAGCAGGAAAAAGCAAAAAATTTCAGAATTGCACCTTGCAATGCGGAGAAATTACTGTTTGTGCATTTACAATATTCATTGATTTTTGCCATTGAAAAACGTCCAGAAATGATTGAAGCTACTGACTGAATGAAAGGAGCTGGCATCTCACTCTCTTTGAATCTTCTTTATCATGCTAAGAGGAGCAGGAAAAAGCAAAAAATTTCAGAATTGCACCTTGCAATGCGGAGAAATTACTCTTTGTGCATTTACAATATTCATTGATTTTTGCCATTGAAAAACATCATGTTATTCATATACCAGAAATGTTTGAAGCTACTGACTGAATGAAAGGAGCTGGCATCTCACTCTCTTTGAATCTTCTTTATCATGCTAAGAAGAGCAGGAAAAAGCAAAAAATTTCAGAATTGCACCTTGCAATGCGGAGAAATTACTGTTTGTGCATTTACAATATTCATTGATTTTTGCCATTGAAAAACATCATGTTATTCATATACCAGAAATGTTTGAAGCTACTGACTGAATGAAAGGAGCTGGCATCTCACTCTCTTTGAATCTTCTTTATCATGCTAAGAGGAGCAGGAAAAAGCAAAAAATTTCAGAATTGCACCTTGCAATGTGGAGAAATTACTGTTTGTGCATTTACAATATTCATTGATTTTTACCATTGAAAAACGTCCAGAAATGATTGAAGCTACTGACTGAATGAAAGTAGCTGGCATTTCACTCTCTTTGAATCTTCTTTATCATGCTAAGAGGAGCAGGAAAAAGCAAAAAATTTCAGACTTGCAACTTGCAATGCGGAGAAATTACTGTTTGTGCATTTACAATATTCATTGATTTTTGCCATTGAAAAACATCATGTTATTCATATACCAGAAATGTTTGAAGCTACTGACTGAATGAAAGGAGCTGGCATCTCACTCTCTTTGAATCTTCTTTATCATGCTAAGAGGAGCAGGAAAAAGCAAAAAATTTCAGAATTGCACCTTGCAATGCGGAGAAATTACTGTTTGCGCATTTACAATATTCATTGATTTTTGCCATTGAAAAACGTCCAGAAATGATTGAAGCTACTGACTGAATGAAAGGAGCTGGCATCTCACTCTCTTTGAATCTTCTTTATCATGCTAAGAGGAGCAGGAAAAAGCAAAAAATTTCAGAATTGCACCTTGCAATGCGGAGAAATTACTGTTTGTGCATTTACAATATTCATTGATTTTTGCCATTGAAAAACGTCCAGAAATGATTGAAGCTACTGACTGAATGAAAGGAGCTGGCATCTCACTCTCTTTGAATCTTCTTTATCATGCTAAGAGGAGCAGGAAAAATCAAAAAATTTCAGAATTGCACCTTGCAATGCGGAGAAATTACTGTTTGTGCATTTACAATATTCAATGATTTTTGCCATTGAAAAACATGTTATTCATATACCAGAAATGTTTGAAGCTACTGACTGAATGAAAGGAGCTGGCACCTCACTCTCTTTGAATCTTCTTTATCATGCTAAGAGGAGCGGGAAAAAGCAAAAAATTTCAGAATTGCACCTTGCAATGCGGAGAAATTACTGTTTGTGCATTTACAATATTCATTGATTTTTGCCATTGAAAAACATCCAGAAATGATTGAAGGTACTGACTGAATGAAAGGAGCTGGCATCTCACTCTCTTTGAATCTTCTTTATCATGCTAAGAGGAGCAGGAAAAAGCAAAAAATTTCAGAATTGCACCTTGCAATGCGGAGAAATTACTGTTTGTGCATTTACAATATTCATTGATTTTTGCCATTGAAAAACGTCCAGAAATGATTGAAGCTACTGACTGAATGAAAGGAGCTGGCATCTCACTCTCTTTGAATCTTCTTTATCATGCTAAGAGGAGCAGGAAAAAGCCAAAAATTTCAGAATTGCACCTTGCAATGCGGAGAAATTACAGTTTGTGCATTTACAATATTCATTGATTTTTGCCATTGAAAAACATCCAGAAATGATTGAAGCTACTGACTGAATGAAAGGAGCTGGCATCTCACTCTCTTTGAATATTCTTTATCATGCTAAGAGGAGCAGGAAAAAGCAAAAAATTTCAGAATTGCACCTTGCAATGCGGAGAAATTACTGTTTGTGCATTTACAATATTCATTGATTTTTGCCATTGAAAAACATCATGTTATTCACATACCAGAAATGTTTGAAGCTACTGACTGAATGAAAGGAGCTGGCATCTCACTCTCTTTGAATCTTCTTTATCATGCTAAGAGGAGCAGGAAAAAGCAAAAAATTTCAGAATTGCACCTTGCAATGCGGAGAAATTACTGTTTGTGCATTTACAATATTCATTGATTTTTGCCATTGAAAAACATCATGTTATTCATATACCAGAAATGTTTGAAGCTACTGACTGAATGAAAGGAGCTGGCATCTCACTCTCTTTGAATCTTCTTTATCATGCTAAGAGGAGCAGGAAAAAGCAAAAAATTTCAGAATTGCACCTTGCAATGTGGAGAAATTACTGTTTGTGCATTTACAATATTCATTGATTTTTACCATTGAAAAACGTCCAGAAATGATTGAAGCTACTGACTGAATGAAAGTAGCTGGCATCTCACTCTCTTTGAATCTTCTTTATCATGCTAAGAGGAGCAGGAAAAAGCAAAAAATTTCAGAATTGCACCTTGCAATGCAGAGAAATTACTGTTTGTGCATTTACAATATTCATTGATTTTTGCCATTGAAAAACATCATGTTATTCATATACCAGAAATGTTTGAAGCTACTGACTGAATGAAAGGAGCTGGCATCTCACTCTCTTTGAATCTTCTTTATCATGCTAAGAGGAGCAGGAGAAAGCAAAAAATTTCAGAATTGCACCTTGCAATGTGGAGAAATTACTGTTTGTGCATTTACAATATTCATTGATTTTTACCATTGAAAAACGTCCAGAAATGATTGAAGCTACTGACTGAATGAAAGTAGCTGGCATCTCACTCTCTTTGAATCTTCTTTATCATGCTAAGAGGAGCAGGAAAAAGCAAAAAATTTCAGACTTGCACCTTGCAATGCGGAGAAATTACTGTTTGTGCATTTACAATATTCATTGATTTTTGCCATTGAAAAACATCATGTTATTCATATACCAGAAATGTTTGAAGCTACTGACTGAATGAAAGGAGCTGGCATCTCACTCTCTTTGAATCTTCTTTATCATGCTAAGAGGAGCAGGAAAAAGCAAAAAATTTCAGAATTGCACCTTGCAATGCGGAGAAATTACTGTTTGTGCATTTACAATATTCATTGATTTTTGCCATTGAAAAACGTCCAGAAATGATTGAAGCTACTGACTGAATGAAAGGAGCTGGCATCTCACTCTCTTTGAATCTTCTTTATCATGCTAAGAGGAGCAGGAAAAAGCAAAAAATTTCAGAATTGCACCTTGCAATGCGGAGAAATTACTGTTTGTGCATTTACAATATTCATTGATTTTTGCCATTGAAAAACATCATGTTATTCATATACCAGAAATGATTGAAGCTACTGACTGAATGAAAGGAGCTGGCATCTCACTCTCTTTGAATCTTCTTTATCATGCTAAGAGGAGCAGGAAAAAGCAAAAAATTTCAGAATTGCACCTTGCAATGCGGAGAAATTACTGTTTGTGCATTTACAATATTCATTGATTTTTGCCATTGAAAAACGTCCAGAAATGATTGAAGCTACTGACTGAATGAAAGGAACTGGCATCTCACTCTCTTTGAATCTTCTTTATCATGCTAAGAGGAGCAGGAAAAAGCAAAAAATTTCAGAATTGCACCTTGCAATGCGGAGAAATTACTGTTTGTGCATTTACAATATTCATTGATTTTTGCCATTGAAAAACGTCCAGAAATGATTGAAGCTACTGACTGAATGAAAGGAGCTGGCATCTCACTCTCTTTGAATCTTCTTTATCATGCTAAGAGGAGCAGGAAAAAGCAAAAAATTTCAGAATTGCACCTTGCAATGCGGAGAAATTACTGTTTGTGCATTTACAATATTCATTGATTTTTGCCATTGAAAAACATCATGTTATTCATATACCAGAAATGATTGAAGCTACTGACTGAATGAAAGGAGCTGGCATCTCACTCTCTTTGAATCTTCTTTATCATGCTAAGAGGAGCAGGAAAAAGCAAAAAATTTCAGAATTGCACCTTGCAATGCGGAGAAATTACTGTTTGTGCATTTACAATATTCATTGATTTTTGCCATTGAAAAACGTCCAGAAATGATTGAAGCTACTGACTGAATGAAAGGAACTGGCATCTCACTCTCTTTGAATCTTCTTTATCATGCTAAGAGGAGCAGGAAAAAGCAAAAAATTTCAGAATTGCACCTTGCAATGCGGAGAAATTACTGTTTGTGCATTTACAAAATTCATTGATTTTTGCCATTGAAAAACATCATGTTATTCATATACCAGAAATGTTTGAAGCTACTGACTGAATGAAAGGAGCTGACATCTCACTCTCTTTGAATCTTCTTTATCATGCTAAGAGGAGCAGGAAAAAGCAAAAAATTTCAGAATTGCACCTTGCAATGCGGAGAAATTACTGTTTGTGCATTTACAATATTCATTGATTTTTGCCATTGAAAAACGTCCAGAAATGATTGAAGCTACTGACTGAATGAAAGGAGCTGGCATCTCACTCTCTTTGAATCTTCTTTATCATGCTAAGAGGAGCAGGAAAAAGCAAAAAATTTCAGAATTGCACCTTGCAATGCGGAGAAATTACTGTTTGTGCATTTACAATATTCATTGATTTTTGCCATTGAAAAACATCATGTTATTCTTATACCAGAAATGATTGAAGCTACTGACTGAATGAAAGGAGCTGGCATCTCACTCTCTTTGAATCTTCTTTAACATGCTAAGAGGAGCAGGAAAAAGCAAAAAATTTCAGAATTGCACCTTGCAATGTGGAGAAATTACTGTTTGTGCATTTACAATATTCATTGATTTTTACCATTGAAAAACGTCCAGAAATGATTGAAGCTACTGACTGAATGAAAGTAGCTGGCATCTCACTCTCTTTGAATCTTCTTTATCATGCTAAGAGGAGCAGGAAAAAGCAAAAAATTTCAGACTTGCACCTTGCAATGCGGAGAAATTACTGTTTGTGCATTTACAATATTCATTGATTTTTGCCATTGAAAAACATCATGTTATTCATATACCAGAAATGTTTGAAGCTACTGACTGAATGAAAGGAGCTGGCATCTCACTCTCTTTGAATCTTCTTTATCATGCTAAGAGGAGCAGGAAAAAGCAAAAAATTTCAGAATTGCACCTTGCAATGCGGAGAAATTACTGTTTGTGCATTTACAATATTCATTGATTTTTGCCATTGAAAAACGTCCAGAAATGATTGAAGCTACTGACTGAATGAAAGGAGCTGGCATCTCACTCTCTTTGAATCTTGTTTATCATGCTAAGAGGAGCAGGAAAAAGCAAAAAATTTCAGAATTGCACCTTGCAATGCGGAGAAATTACTGTTTGTGCATTTACAATATTCATTGATTTTTGCCATTGAAAAACGTCCAGAAATGATTGAAGCTACTGACTGAATGAAAGGAGCTGGCATCTCACTCTCTTTGAATCTTCTTTATCATGCTAAGAGGAGCAGGAAAAAGCAAAAAAATTCAGAATTGCACCTTGCAATGCGGAGAAATTACTGTTTGTGCATTTACAATATTCATTGATTTTTGCCATTGAAAAACATCATGTTATTCATATACCAGAAATGATTGAAGCTACTGACTGAATGAAAGGAGCTGGCATCTCACTCTCTTTGAATCTTCTTTATCATGCTAAGAGGAGCAGGAAAAAGCAAAAAATTTCAGAATTGCACCTTGCAATGCGGAGAAATTACTGTTTGTGCATTTACAATATTCATTGATTTTTGCCATTGAAAAACGTCCAGAAATGATTGAAGCTACTGACTGAATGAAAGGAACTGGCATCTCACTCTCTTTGAATCTTCTTTATCATGCTAAGAGGAGCAGGAAAAAGCAAAAAATTTCAGAATTGCACCTTGCAATGCGGAGAAATTACTGTTTGTGCATTTACAAAATTCATTGATTTTTGCCATTGAAAAACATCATGTTATTCATATACCAGAAATGTTTGAAGCTACTGACTGAATGAAAGGAGCTGACATCTCACTCTCTTTGAATCTTCTTTATCATGCTAAGAGGAGCAGGAAAAAGCAAAAAATTTCAGAATTGCACCTTGCAATGCGGAGAAATTACTGTTTGTGCATTTACAATATTCATTGATTTTTGCCATTGAAAAACGTCCAGAAATGATTGAAGCTACTGACTGAATGAAAGGAGCTGGCATCTCACTCTCTTTGAATCTTCTTTATCATGCTAAGAGGAGCAGGAAAAAGCAAAAAATTTCAGAATTGCACCTTGCAATGCGGAGAAATTACTGTTTGTGCATTTACAATATTCATTGATTTTTGCCATTGAAAAACATAATGTTATTCATATACCAGAAATGTTTGAAGCTACTGACTGAATGAAAGGAGCTGGCATCTCACTCTCTTTGAATCTTCTTTATCATGCTAAGAGGAGCAGGAAAAAGCAAAAAATTTCAGAATTGCACCTTGCAATGCGGAGAAATTACTGTTTGTGCATTTACAATATTCATTGATTTTTGCCATTGAAAAACGTCCAGAAATGATTGAAGCTACTGACTGAATGAAAGGAGCTGGCATCTCACTCTCTTTGAATCTTCTTTATCATGCTAAGAGGAGCAGGAAAAAGCAAAAAATTTCAGAATTGCACCTTGCAATGCGGAGAAATTACTGTTTGTGCATTTACAATATTCATTGATTTTTGCCATTGAAAAACGTCCAGAAATGATTGAAGCTACTGACTGAATGAAAGGAGCTGGCATCTCACTCTCTTTGAATCTTCTTTATCATGCTAAGAGGAGCAGGAAAAAGCAAAAAATTTCAGAATTGCAACTTGCAATGCGGAGAAATTACTGTTTGTGCATTTACAATATTCATTGATTTTTGCCATTGAAAAACATCATGTTATTCATATACCAGAAATGATTGAAGCTACTGACTGAATGAAAGGAGCTGGCATCTCACTCTCTTTGAATCTTCTTTATCATGCTAAGAGGAGCAGGAAAAAGCAAAAAATTTCAGAATTGCACCTTGCAATGCGGAGAAATTACTGTTTGTGCATTTACAATATTCATTGATTTTTGCCATTGAAAAACGTCCAGAAATGATTGAAGCTACTGACTGAATGAAAGGAGCTGGCATCTCACTCTCTTTGAATCTTCTTTATCATGCTAAGAGGAGCAGGAAAAAGCAAAAAATTTCAGAATTGCACCTTGCAATGCGGAGAAATTACTGTTTGTGCTTTTACAATATTCATTGATTTTTGCCATTGAAAAACATCATATTATTCATATACCAGAAATGTTTGAAGCTACTGACTGAATGAAAGGAGCTGGCATCTCACTCTCTTTGAATCTTCTTTATCATGCTAAGAGGAGCAGGAAAAAGCAAAAAATTTCAGAATTGCACCTTGCAATGCGGAGAAATTACTGTTTGTGCATTTACAATATTCATTGATTTTTGCCATTGAAAAACGTCCAGAAATGATTGAAGCTACTGACTGAATGAAAGGAGCTGGCATCTCACTCTCTTTGAATCTTCTTTATCATGCTAAGAGGAGCAGGAAAAAGCAAAAAATTTCAGAATTGCACCTTGCAATGCGGAGAAATTACTGTTTGTGCATTTACAATATTCATTGATTTTTGCCATTGAAAAACGTCCAGAAATGATTGAAGCTACTGACTGAATGAAAGGAGCTGGCATCTCACTCTCTTTGAATCTTCTTTATCATGCTAAGAGGAGCAGGAAAAATCAAAAAATTTCAGAATTGCACCTTGCAATGCGGAGAAATTACTGTTTGTGCATTTACAATATTCATTGATTTTTGCCATTGAAAAACATCATGTTATTCATATACCAGAAATGATTGAAGCTACTGACTGAATGAAAGGAGCTGGCATCTTACTCTCTTTGAATCTTCTTTGTCATGCTAAGAGGAGCAGGAAAAAGCAAAAAATTTCAGAATTGCACCTTGCAATGCGGAGAAATTACTGTTTGTGCATTTACAATATTCATTGATTTTTGCCATTGAAAAACGTCCAGAAATGATTGAAGCTACTGACTGAATGAAAGGAGCTGGCATCTCACTCTCTTTGAATCTTCTTTATCATGCTAAGAGGAGCAGGAAAAAGCAAAAAATTTCAGAATTGCACCTTGCAATGCGGAGAAATTACTGTTTGTGCATTTACAATATTCATTGATTTTTGCCATTGAAAAACGTCCAGAAATGATTGAAGCTACTGACTGAATGAAAGGAGCTGGCATCTCACTCTCTTTGAATCTTCTTTATCATGCTAAGAGGAGCAGGAAAAAGCAAAAAATTTCAGAATTGCACCTTGCAATGCGGAGAAATTACTGTTTGTGCATTTACAATATTCATTGATTTTTGCCATTGAAAAACATCATGTTATTCATATACCAGAAATGTTTGTAGCTACTGACTGAATGAAAGGAGCTGGCATCTCACTCTCTTTGAATCTTCTTTATCATGCTAAGAGGAGCAGGAAAAAGCAAAAAATTTCAGAATTGCACCTTGCAATGCGGAGAAATTACTGTTTGTGCATTTACAATATTCATTGATTTTTGCCATTGAAAAACGTCCAGAAATGATTGAAGCTACTGACTGAATGAAAGGAGCTGGCATCTCACTCTCTTTGAATCTTCTTTATCATGCTAAGAGGAGCAGGAAAAAGCAAAAAATTTCAGAATTGCACCTTGCAATGCGGAGAAATTACTGTTTGTGCATTTACAATATTCATTGATTTTTGCCATTGAAAAACGTCCAGAAATGATTGAAGCTACTGACTGAATGAAAGGAGCTGGCATCTCACTCTCTTTGAATCTTCTTTATCATGCTAAGAGGAGCAGGAAAAAGCAAAAAATTTCAGAATTGCACCTTGCAATGCGGAGAAATTACTCTTTGTGCATTTACAATATTCATTGATTTTTGCCATTGAAAAACATCATGTTATTCATATACCAGAAATGTTTGAAGCTACTGACTGAATGAAAGGAGCTGGCATCTCACTCTCTTTGAATCTTCTTTATCATGCTAAGAGGAGCAGGAAAAAGCAAAAAATTTCAGAATTGCACCTTGCAATGCGGAGAAATTACTGTTTGTGCATTTACAATATTCATTGATTTTTGCCATTGAAAAACGTCCAGAAATGATTGAAGCTACTGACTGAATGAAAGGAGCTGGCATCTCACTCTCTTTGAATCTTCTTTATCATGCTAAGAGGAGCAGGAAAAAGCAAAAAATTTCAGAATTGCACCTTGCAATGCGGAGAAATTACTGTTTGTGCATTTACAATATTCATTGATTTTTGCCATTGAAAAACGTCCAGAAATGATTGAAGCTACTGACTGAATGAAAGGAGCTGGCATCTCACTCTCTTTGAATCTTCTTTATCATGCTAAGAGGAGCAGGAAAAAGCAAAAAATTTCAGAATTGCACCTTGCAATGCGGAGAAATTACTCTTTGTGCATTTACAATATTCATTGATTTTTGCCATTGAAAAACATCATGTTATTCATATACCAGAAATGTTTGAAGCTACTGACTGAATGAAAGGAGCTGGCATCTCACTCTCTTTGAATCTTCTTTATCATGCTGAGGAGCAGGAAAAAGCAAAAAATTTCAGAATTGCACCTTGCAATGTGGAGAAATTACTGTTTGTGCATTTACAATATTCATTGATTTTTACCATTGAAAAACGTCCAGAAATGATTGAAGCTACTGACTGAATGAAAGTAGCTGGCATCTCACTCTCTTTGAATCTTCTTTACCATGCTAAGAGGAGCAGGAAAAAGCAAAAAATTTCAGACTTGCACCTTGCAATGCGGAGAAATTACTGTTTGTGCATTTACAATATTCATTGATTTTTGCCATTGAAAAACATCATGTTATTCATATACCAGAAATGTTTGAAGCTACTGACTGAATGAAAGGAGCTGGCATCTCACTCTCTTTGAATCTTCTTTATCATGCTAAGAGGAGCAGGAAAAAGCAAAAAATTTCAGAATTGCACCTTGCAATGCGGAGAAATTACTGTTTGTGCATTTACAATATTCATTGATTTTTGCCATTGAAAAACGTCCAGAAATGATTGAAGCTACTGACTGAATGAAAGGAGCTGGCATCTCACTCTCTTTGAATCTTCTTTATCATGCTAAGAGGAGCAGGAAAAAGCAAAAAATTTCAGAATTGCACCTTGCAATGCGGAGAAATTACTGTTTGTGCATTTACAATATTCATTGATTTTTGCCATTGAAAAACGTCCAGAAATGATTGAAGCTACTGACTGAATGAAAGGAGCTGGCATCTCACTCTCTTTGAATCTTCTTTATCATGCTAAGAGGAGCAGGAAAAATCAAAAAATTTCAGAATTGCACCTTGCAATGCGGAGAAATTACTGTTTGTGCATTTACAATATTCAATGATTTTTGCCATTGAAAAACATGTTATTCATATACCAGAAATGTTTGAAGCTACTGACTGAATGAAAGGAGCTGGCACCTCACTCTCTTTGAATCTTCTTTATCATGCTAAGAGGAGCGGGAAAAAGCAAAAAATTTCAGAATTGCACCTTGCAATGCGGAGAAATTACTGTTTGTGCATTTACAATATTCATTGATTTTTGCCATTGAAAAACATCCAGAAATGATTGAAGGTACTGACTGAATGAAAGGAGCTGGCATCTCACTCTCTTTGAATCTTCTTTATCATGCTAAGAGGAGCAGGAAAAAGCAAAAAATTTCAGAATTGCACCTTGCAATGCGGAGAAATTACTGTTTGTGCATTTACAATATTCATTGATTTTTGCCATTGAAAAACGTCCAGAAATGATTGAAGCTACTGACTGAATGAAAGGAGCTGGCATCTCACTCTCTTTGAATCTTCTTTATCATGCTAAGAGGAGCAGGAAAAAGCCAAAAATTTCAGAATTGCACCTTGCAATGCGGAGAAATTACAGTTTGTGCATTTACAATATTCATTGATTTTTGCCATTGAAAAACATCCAGAAATGATTGAAGCTACTGACTGAATGAAAGGAGCTGGCATCTCACTCTCTTTGAATATTCTTTATCATGCTAAGAGGAGCAGGAAAAAGCAAAAAATTTCAGAATTGCAACTTGCAATGCGGAGAAATTACTGTTTGTGCATTTACAATATTCATTGATTTTTGCCATTGAAAAACATCATGTTATTCATATACCAGAAATGTTTGAAGCTACTGACTGAATGAAAGGAGCTGGCATCTCACTCTCTTTGAATCTTCTTTATCATGCTAAGAGGAGCAGGAAAAAGCAAAAAATTTCAGAATTGCACCTTGCAATGCGGAGAAATTACTGTTTGTGCATTTACAATATTCATTGATTTTTGCCATTGAAAAACATCATGTTATTCATATACCAGAAATGTTTGTAGCTACTGACTGAATGAAAGGAGCTGGCATCTCACTCTCTTTGAATCTTCTTTATCATGCTAAGAGGAGCAGGAAAAAGCAAAAAATTTCAGAATTGCACCTTGCAATGCGGAGAAATTACTGTTTGTGCATTTACAATATTCATTGATTTTTGCCATTGAAAAACGTCCAGAAATGATTGAAGCTACTGACTGAATGAAAGGAGCTGGCATCTCACTCTCTTTGAATCTTCTTTATCATGCTAAGAGGAGCAGGAAAAAGCAAAAAATTTCAGAATTGCACCTTGCAATGCGGAGAAATTACTGTTTGTGCATTTACAATATTCATTGATTTTTGCCATTGAAAAACGTCCAGAAATGATTGAAGCTACTGACTGAATGAAAGGAGCTGGCATCTCACTCTCTTTGAATCTTCTTTATCATGCTAAGAGGAGCAGGAAAAAGCAAAAAATTTCAGAATTGCACCTTGCAATGCGGAGAAATTACTCTTTGTGCATTTACAATATTCATTGATTTTTGCCATTGAAAAACATCATGTTATTCATATACCAGAAATGTTTGAAGCTACTGACTGAATGAAAGGAGCTGGCATCTCACTCTCTTTGAATCTTCTTTATCATGCTGAGGAGCAGGAAAAAGCAAAAAATTTCAGAATTGCACCTTGCAATGTGGAGAAATTACTGTTTGTGCATTTACAATATTCATTGATTTTTACCATTGAAAAACGTCCAGAAATGATTGAAGCTACTGACTGAATGAAAGTAGCTGGCATCTCACTCTCTTTGAATCTTCTTTATCATGCTAAGAGGAGCAGGAAAAAGCAAAAAATTTCAGACTTGCACCTTGCAATGCGGAGAAATTACTGTTTGTGCATTTACAATATTCATTGATTTTTGCCATTGAAAAACATCATGTTATTCATATACCAGAAATGTTTGAAGCTACTGACTGAATGAAAGGAGCTGGCATCTCACTCTCTTTGAATCTTCTTTATCATGCTAAGAGGAGCAGGAAAAAGCAAAAAATTTCAGAATTGCACCTTGCAATGCGGAGAAATTACTGTTTGTGCATTTACAATATTCATTGATTTTTGCCATTGAAAAACGTCCAGAAATGATTGAAGCTACTGACTGAATGAAAGGAGCTGGCATCTCACTCTCTTTGAATCTTCTTTATCATGCTAAGAGGAGCAGGAAAAAGCAAAAAATTTCAGAATTGCACCTTGCAATGCGGAGAAATTACTGTTTGTGCATTTACAATATTCATTGATTTTTGCCATTGAAAAACGTCCAGAAATGATTGAAGCTACTGACTGAATGAAAGGAGCTGGCATCTCACTCTCTTTGAATCTTCTTTATCATGCTAAGAGGAGCAGGAAAAATCAAAAAATTTCAGAATTGCACCTTGCAATGCGGAGAAATTACTGTTTGTGCATTTACAATATTCAATGATTTTTGCCATTGAAAAACATGTTATTCATATACCAGAAATGTTTGAAGCTACTGACTGAATGAAAGGAGCTGGCACCTCACTCTCTTTGAATCTTCTTTATCATGCTAAGAGGAGCGGGAAAAAGCAAAAAATTTCAGAATTGCACCTTGCAATGCGGAGAAATTACTGTTTGTGCATTTACAATATTCATTGATTTTTGCCATTGAAAAACATCCAGAAATGATTGAAGGTACTGACTGAATGAAAGGAGCTGGCATCTCACTCTCTTTGAATCTTCTTTATCATGCTAAGAGGAGCAGGAAAAAGCAAAAAATTTCAGAATTGCACCTTGCAATGCGGAGAAATTACTGTTTGTGCATTTACAATATTCATTGATTTTTGCCATTGAAAAACGTCCAGAAATGATTGAAGCTACTGACTGAATGAAAGGAGCTGGCATCTCACTCTCTTTGAATCTTCTTTATCATGCTAAGAGGAGCAGGAAAAAGCCAAAAATTTCAGAATTGCACCTTGCAATGCGGAGAAATTACAGTTTGTGCATTTACAATATTCATTGATTTTTGCCATTGAAAAACATCCAGAAATGATTGAAGCTACTGACTGAATGAAAGGAGCTGGCATCTCACTCTCTCTGAATATTCTTTATCATGCTAAGAGGAGCAGGAAAAAGCAAAAAATTTCAGAATTGCAACTTGCAATGCGGAGAAATTACTGTTTGTGCATTTACAATATTCATTGATTTTTGCCATTGAAAAACATCATGTTATTCATATACCAGAAATGTTTGAAGCTACTGACTGAATGAAAGGAGCTGGCATCTCACTCTCTTTGAATCTTCTTTATCATGCTAAGAGGAGCAGGAAAAAGCAAAAAATTTCAGAATTGCACCTTGCAATGCGGAGAAATTACTGTTTGTGCATTTGCAATATTCATTGATTTTTGCCATTGAAAAACATCATGTTATTCATATACCAGAAATGTTTGAAGCTACTGACTGAATGAAAGGAGCTGGCATCTCACTCTCTTTGAATCTTCTTTATCATGCTAAGAGGAGCAGGAAAAAGCAAAAAATTTCAGAATTGCACCTTGCAATGTGGAGAAATTACTGTTTGTGCATTTACAATATTCATTGATTTTTACCATTGAAAAACGTCCAGAAATGATTGAAGCTACTGACTGAATGAAAGTAGCTGGCATCTCACTCTCTTTGAATCTTCTTTATCATGCTAAGAGGAGCAGGAAAAAGCAAAAAATTTCAGAATTGCACCTTGCAATGCAGAGAAATTACTGTTTGTGCATTTACAATATTCATTGATTTTTGCCATTGAAAAACATCATGTTATTCATATACCAGAAATGTTTGAAGCTACTGACTGAATGAAAGGAGCTGGCATCTCACTCTCTTTGAATCTTCTTTATCATGCTAAGAGGAGCAGGAAAAAGCAAAAAATTTCAGAATTGCACCTTGCAATGTGGAGAAATTACTGTTTGTGCATTTACAATATTCATTGATTTTTACCATTGAAAAACGTCCAGAAATGATTGAAGCTACTGACTGAATGAAAGTAGCTGGCATCTCACTCTCTTTGAATCTTCTTTATCATGCTAAGAGGAGCAGGAAAAAGCAAAAAATTTCAGACTTGCACCTTGCAATGCGGAGAAATTACTGTTTGTGCATTTACAATATTCATTGATTTTTGCCATTGAAAAACATCATGTTATTCATATACCAGAAATGTTTGAAGCTACTGACTGAATGAAAGGAGCTGGCATCTCACTCTCTTTGAATCTTCTTTATCATGCTAAGAGGAGCAGGAAAAAGCAAAAAATTTCAGAATTGCACCTTGCAATGCGGAGAAATTACTGTTTGTGCATTTACAATATTCATTGATTTTTGCCATTGAAAAACGTCAAGAAATGATTGAAGCTACTGACTGAATGAAAGGAGCTGGCATCTCACTCTCTTTGAATCTTGTTTATCATGCTAAGAGGAGCTGGAAAAAGCAAAAAATTTCAGAATTGCACCTTGCAATGCGGAGAAATTACTGTTTGTGCATTTACAATATTCATTGATTTTTGCCATTGAAAAACGTCCAAAAATGATTGAAGCTACTGACTGAATGAAAGGAGCTGGCATCTCACTCTCTTTGAATCTTCTTTATCATGCTAAGAGGAGCAGGAAAAAGCAAAAAATTTCAGAATTGCACCTTGCAATGCGGAGAAATTACTGTTTGTGCATTTACAATATTCATTGATTTTTGCCATTGAAAAACATCATGTTATTCATATACCAGAAATGATTGAAGCTACTGACTGAATGAAAGGAGCTGGCATCTCACTCTCTTTGAATCTTCTTTATCATGCTAAGAGGAGCAGGAAAAAGCAAAAAATTTCAGAATTGCACCTTGCAATGCGGAGAAATTACTGTTTGTGCATTTACAATATTCATTGATTTTTGCCATTGAAAAACGTCCAGAAATGATTGAAGCTACTGACTGAATGAAAGGAGCTGGCATCTCACTCTCTTTGAATCTTCTTTATCATGCTAAGAGGAGCAGGAAAAAGCAAAAAATTTCAGAATTGCACCTTGCAATGCGGAGAAATTACTGTTTGTGCATTTACAATATTCATTGATTTTTGCCATTGAAAAACATCATGTTATTCATATACCAGAAATGATTGAAGCTACTGACTGAATGAAAGGAGCTGGCATCTCACTCTCTTTGAATCTTCTTTATCATGCTAAGAGGAGCAGGAAAAAGCAAAAAATTTCAGAATTGCACCTTGCAATGCGGAGAAATTACTGTTTGTGCATTTACAATATTCATTGATTTTTGCCATTGAAAAACGTCCAGAAATGATTGAAGCTACTGACTGAATGAAAGGAACTGGCATCTCACTCTCTTTGAATCTTCTTTATCATGCTAAGAGGAGCAGGAAAAAGCAAAAAATTTCAGAATTGCACCTTGCAATGCGGAGAAATTACTGTTTGTGCATTTACAAAATTCATTGATTTTTGCCATTGAAAAACATCATGTTATTCATATACCAGAAATGTTTGAAGCTACTGACTGAATGAAAGGAGCTGACATCTCACTCTCTTTGAATCTTCTTTATCATGCTAAGAGGAGCAGGAAAAAGCAAAAAATTTCAGAATTGCACCTTGCAATGCGGAGAAATTACTGTTTGTGCATTTACAATATTCATTGATTTTTGCCATTGAAAAACGTCCAGAAATGATTGAAGCTACTGACTGAATGAAAGGAGCTGGCATCTCACTCTCTTTGAATCTTCTTTATCATGCTAAGAGGAGCAGGAAAAAGCAAAAAATTTCAGAATTGCACCTTGCAATGCGGAGAAATTACTGTTTGTGCATTTACAATATTCATTGATTTTTGCCATTGAAAAACATCATGTTATTCATATACCAGAAATGATTGAAGCTACTGACTGAATGAAAGGAGCTGGCATCTCACTCTCTTTGAATCTTCTTTATCATGCTAAGAGGAGCAGGAAAAAGCAAAAAATTTCAGAATTGCACCTTGCAATGCGGAGAAATTACTGTTTGTGCATTTACAATATTCATTGATTTTTGCCATTGAAAAACGTCCAGAAATGATTGAAGCTACTGACTGAATGAAAGGAGCTGGCATCTCACTCTCTTTGAATCTTGTTTATCATGCTAAGAGGAGCTGGAAAAAGCAAAAAATTTCAGAATTGCACCTTGCAATGCGGAGAAATTACTGTTTGTGCATTTACAATATTCATTGATTTTTGCCATTGAAAAACGTCCAAAAATGATTGAAGCTACTGACTGAATGAAAGGAGCTGGCATCTCACTCTCTTTGAATCTTCTTTATCATGCTAAGAGGAGCAGGAAAAAGCAAAAAATTTCAGAATTGCACCTTGCAATGCGGAGAAATTACTGTTTGTGCATTTACAATATTCATTGATTTTTGCCATTGAAAAACGTCCAGAAATGATTGAAGCTACTGACTGAATGAAAGGAGCTGGCATCTCACTCTCTTTGAATCTTCTTTATCATGCTAAGAGGAGCAGGAAAAAGCAAAAAATTTCAGAATTGCACCTTGCAATGCGGAGAAATTACTGTTTGTGCATTTACAATATTCATTGATTTTTGCCATTGAAAAACATCATGTTATTCATATACCAGAAATGAATGAAGCTACTGACTGAATGAAAGGAGCTGGCATCTCACTCTCTTTGAATCTTCTTTATCATGCTAAGAGGAGCAGGAAAAAGCAAAAAATTTCAGAATTGCACCTTGCAATGCGGAGAAATTACTGTTTGTGCATTTACAATATTCATTGATTTTTGCCATTGAAAAACGTCCAGAAATGATTGAAGCTACTGACTGAATGAAAGGAACTGGCATCTCACTCTCTTTGAATCTTCTTTATCATGCTAAGAGGAGCAGGAAAAAGCAAAAAATTTCAGAATTGCACCTTGCAATGCGGAGAAATTACTGTTTGTGCATTTACAAAATTCATTGATTTTTGCCATTGAAAAACATCATGTTATTCATATACCAGAAATGTTTGAAGCTACTGACTGAATGAAAGGAGCTGACATCTCACTCTCTTTGAATCTTCTTTATCATGCTAAGAGGAGCAGGAAAAAGCAAAAAATTTCAGAATTGCACCTTGCAATGCGGAGAAATTACTGTTTGTGCATTTACAATATTCATTGATTTTTGCCATTGAAAAACGTCCAGAAATGATTGAAGCTACTGACTGAATGAAAGGAGCTGGCATCTCACTCTCTTTGAATCTTCTTTATCATGCTAAGAGGAGCAGGAAAAAGCAAAAAATTTCAGAATTGCACCTTGCAATGCGGAGAAATTACTGTTTGTGCATTTACAATATTCATTGATTTTTGCCATTGAAAAACATCATGTTATTCATATACCAGAAATGATTGAAGCTACTGACTGAATGAAAGGAGCTGGCATCTCACTCTCTTTGAATCTTCTTTATCATGCTAAGAGGAGCAGGAAAAAGCAAAAAATTTCAGAATTGCACCTTGCAATGCGGAGAAATTACTGTTTGTGCATTTACAATATTCATTGATTTTTGCCATTGAAAAACGTCCAGAAATGATTGAAGCTACTGACTGAATGAAAGGAGCTGGCATCTCACTCTCTTTGAATCTTCTTTATCATGCTAAGAGGAGCAGGAAAAAGCAAAAAATTTCAGAATTGCACCTTGCAATGCGGAGAAATTACTGTTTGTGCATTTACAATATTCATTGATTTTTGCCATTGAAAAACATCATGTTATTCATATACCAGAAATGTTTGTAGCTACTGACTGAATGAAAGGAGCTGGCATCTCACTCTCTTTGAATCTTCTTTATCATGCTAAGAGGAGCAGGAAAAAGCAAAAAATTTCAGAATTGCACCTTGCAATGCGGAGAAATTACTGTTTGTGCATTTACAATATTCATTGATTTTTGCCATTGAAAAACGTCCAGAAATGATTGAAGCTACTGACTGAATGAAAGGAGCTGGCATCTCACTCTCTTTGAATCTTCTTTATCATGCTAAGAGGAGCAGGAAAAAGCAAAAAATTTCAGAATTGCACCTTGCAATGCGGAGAAATTACTGTTTGTGCATTTACAATATTCATTGATTTTTGCCATTGAAAAACGTCCAGAAATGATTGAAGCTACTGACTGAATGAAAGGAGCTGGCATCTCACTCTCTTTGAATCTTCTTTATCATGCTAAGAGGAGCAGGAAAAAGCAAAAAATTTCAGAATTGCACCTTGCAATGCGGAGAAATTACTCTTTGTGCATTTACAAAATTCATTGATTTTTGCCATTGAAAAACATCATGTTATTCATATACCAGAAATGTTTGAAGCTACTGACTGAATGAAAGGAGCTGACATCTCACTCTCTTTGAATCTTCTTTATCATGCTAAGAGGAGCAGGAAAAAGCAAAAAATTTCAGAATTGCACCTTGCAATGCGGAGAAATTACTGTTTGTGCATTTACAATATTCATTGATTTTTGCCATTGAAAAACGTCCAGAAATGATTGAAGCTACTGACTGAATGAAAGGAGCTGGCATCTCACTCTCTTTGAATCTTCTTTATCATGCTAAGAGGAGCAGGAAAAAGCAAAAAATTTCAGAATTGCACCTTGCAATGCGGAGAAATTACTGTTTGTGCATTTACAATATTCATTGATTTTTGCCATTGAAAAACGTCCAGAAATGATTGAAGCTACTGACTGAATGAAAGGAGCTGGCATCTCACTCTCTTTGAATCTTCTTTATCATGCTAAGAGGAGCAGGAAAAAGCAAAAAATTTCAGAATTGCACCTTGCAATGCGGAGAAATTACTGTTTGTGCATTTACAATATTCATTGATTTTTGCCATTGAAAAACATCATGTTATTCATATACCAGAAATGATTGAAGCTACTGACTGAATGAAAGGAGCTGGCATCTCACTCTCTTTGAATCTTCTTTATCATGCTAAGAGGAGAAGGAAAAAGCAAAAAATTTCAGAATTGCACCTTGCAATGCGGAGAAATTACTGTTTGTGCATTTACAATATTCATTGATTTTTGCCATTGAAAAACGTCCAGAAATGATTGAAGCTACTGACTGAATGAAAGGAACTGGCATCTCACTCTCTTTGAATCTTCTTTATCATGCTAAGAGGAGCAGGAAAAAGCAAAAAATTTCAGAATTGCACCTTGCAATGCGGAGAAATTACTGTTTGTGCATTTACAAAATTCATTGATTTTTGCCATTGAAAAACATCATGTTATTCATATACCAGAAATGTTTGAAGCTACTGACTGAATGAAAGGAGCTGACATCTCACTCTCTTTGAATCTTCTTTATCATGCTAAGAGGAGCAGGAAAAAGCAAAAAATTTCAGAATTGCACCTTGCAATGCGGAGAAATTACTGTTTGTGCATTTACAATATTCATTGATTTTTGCCATTGAAAAACGTCCAGAAATGATTGAAGCTACTGACTGAATGAAAGGAGCTGGCATCTCACTCTCTTTGAATCTTCTTTATCATGCTAAGAGGAGCAGGAAAAAGCAAAAAATTTCAGACTTGCACCTTGCAATGCGGAGAAATTACTGTTTGTGCATTTACAATATTCATTGATTTTTGCCATTGAAAAACATCATGTTATTCATATACCAGAAATGTTTGAAGCTACTGACTGAATGAAAGGAGCTGGCATCTCACTCTCTTTGAATCTTCTTTATCATGCTAAGAGGAGCAGGAAAAAGCAAAAAATTTCAGAATTGCACCTTGCAATGCGGAGAAATTACTGTTTGTGCATTTACAATATTCATTGATTTTTGCCATTGAAAAACGTCAAGAAATGATTGAAGCTACTGACTGAATGAAAGGAGCTGGCATCTCACTCTCTTTGAATCTTGTTTATCATGCTAAGAGGAGCTGGAAAAAGCAAAAAATTTCAGAATTGCACCTTGCAATGCGGAGAAATTACTGTTTGTGCATTTACAATATTCATTGATTTTTGCCATTGAAAAACGTCCAAAAATGATTGAAGCTACTGACTGAATGAAAGGAGCTGGCATCTCACTCTCTTTGAATCTTCTTTATCATGCTAAGAGGAGCAGGAAAAAGCAAAAAATTTCAGAATTGCACCTTGCAATGCGGAGAAATTACTGTTTGTGCATTTACAATATTCATTGATTTTTGCCATTGAAAAACATCATGTTATTCATATACCAGAAATGATTGAAGCTACTGACTGAATGAAAGGAGCTGGCATCTCACTCTCTTTGAATCTTCTTTATCATGCTAAGAGGAGCAGGAAAAAGCAAAAAATTTCAGAATTGCACCTTGCAATGCGGAGAAATTACTGTTTGTGCATTTACAATATTCATTGATTTTTGCCATTGAAAAACGTCCAGAAATGATTGAAGCTACTGACTGAATGAAAGGAGCTGGCATCTCACTCTCTTTGAATCTTCTTTATCATGCTAAGAGGAGCAGGAAAAAGCAAAAAATTTCAGAATTGCACCTTGCAATGCGGAGAAATTACTGTTTGTGCATTTACAATATTCATTGATTTTTGCCATTGAAAAACATCATGTTATTCATATACCAGAAATGATTGAAGCTACTGACTGAATGAAAGGAGCTGGCATCTCACTCTCTTTGAATCTTCTTTATCATGCTAAGAGGAGCAGGAAAAAGCAAAAAATTTCAGAATTGCACCTTGCAATGCGGAGAAATTACTGTTTGTGCATTTACAATATTCATTGATTTTTGCCATTGAAAAACGTCCAGAAATGATTGAAGCTACTGACTGAATGAAAGGAACTGGCATCTCACTCTCTTTGAATCTTCTTTATCATGCTAAGAGGAGCAGGAAAAAGCAAAAAATTTCAGAATTGCACCTTGCAATGCGGAGAAATTACTGTTTGTGCATTTACAAAATTCATTGATTTTTGCCATTGAAAAACATCATGTTATTCATATACCAGAAATGTTTGAAGCTACTGACTGAATGAAAGGAGCTGACATCTCACTCTCTTTGAATCTTCTTTATCATGCTAAGAGGAGCAGGAAAAAGCAAAAAATTTCAGAATTGCACCTTGCAATGCGGAGAAATTACTGTTTGTGCATTTACAATATTCATTGATTTTTGCCATTGAAAAACGTCCAGAAATGATTGAAGCTACTGACTGAATGAAAGGAGCTGGCATCTCACTCTCTTTGAATCTTCTTTATCATGCTAAGAGGAGCAGGAAAAAGCAAAAAATTTCAGAATTGCACCTTGCAATGCGGAGAAATTACTGTTTGTGCATTTACAATATTCATTGATTTTTGCCATTGAAAAACATCATGTTATTCATATACCAGAAATGATTGAAGCTACTGACTGAATGAAAGGAGCTGGCATCTCACTCTCTTTGAATCTTCTTTATCATGCTAAGAGGAGCAGGAAAAAGCAAAAAATTTCAGAATTGCACCTTGCAATGCGGAGAAATTACTGTTTGTGCATTTACAATATTCATTGATTTTTGCCATTGAAAAACGTCCAGAAATGATTGAAGCTACTGACTGAATGAAAGGAGCTGGCATCTCACTCTCTTTGAATCTTGTTTATCATGCTAAGAGGAGCTGGAAAAAGCAAAAAATTTCAGAATTGCACCTTGCAATGCGGAGAAATTACTGTTTGTGCATTTACAATATTCATTGATTTTTGCCATTGAAAAACGTCCAAAAATGATTGAAGCTACTGACTGAATGAAAGGAGCTGGCATCTCACTCTCTTTGAATCTTCTTTATCATGCTAAGAGGAGCAGGAAAAAGCAAAAAATTTCAGAATTGCACCTTGCAATGCGGAGAAATTACTGTTTGTGCATTTACAATATTCATTGATTTTTGCCATTGAAAAACGTCCAGAAATGATTGAAGCTACTGACTGAATGAAAGGAGCTGGCATCTCACTCTCTTTGAATCTTCTTTATCATGCTAAGAGGAGCAGGAAAAAGCAAAAAATTTCAGAATTGCACCTTGCAATGCGGAGAAATTACTGTTTGTGCATTTACAATATTCATTGATTTTTGCCATTGAAAAACATCATGTTATTCATATACCAGAAATGAATGAAGCTACTGACTGAATGAAAGGAGCTGGCATCTCACTCTCTTTGAATCTTCTTTATCATGCTAAGAGGAGCAGGAAAAAGCAAAAAATTTCAGAATTGCACCTTGCAATGCGGAGAAATTACTGTTTGTGCATTTACAATATTCATTGATTTTTGCCATTGAAAAACGTCCAGAAATGATTGAAGCTACTGACTGAATGAAAGGAACTGGCATCTCACTCTCTTTGAATCTTCTTTATCATGCTAAGAGGAGCAGGAAAAAGCAAAAAATTTCAGAATTGCACCTTGCAATGCGGAGAAATTACTGTTTGTGCATTTACAAAATTCATTGATTTTTGCCATTGAAAAACATCATGTTATTCATATACCAGAAGTGTTTGAAGCTACTGACTGAATGAAAGGAGCTGACATCTCACTCTCTTTGAATCTTCTTTATCATGCTAAGAGGAGCAGGAAAAAGCAAAAAATTTCAGAATTGCACCTTGCAATGCGGAGAAATTACTGTTTGTGCATTTACAATATTCATTGATTTTTGCCATTGAAAAACGTCCAGAAATGATTGAAGCTACTGACTGAATGAAAGGAGCTGGCATCTCACTCTCTTTGAATCTTCTTTATCATGCTAAGAGGAGCAGGAAAAAGCAAAAAATTTCAGAATTGCACCTTGCAATGCGGAGAAATTACTGTTTGTGCATTTACAATATTCATTGATTTTTGCCATTGAAAAACATCATGTTATTCATATACCAGAAATGATTGAAGCTACTGACTGAATGAAAGGAGCTGGCATCTCACTCTCTTTGAATCTTCTTTATCATGCTAAGAGGAGCAGGAAAAAGCAAAAAATTTCAGAATTGCACCTTGCAATGCGGAGAAATTACTGTTTGTGCATTTACAATATTCATTGATTTTTGCCATTGAAAAACGTCCAGAAATGATTGAAGCTACTGACTGAATGAAAGGAGCTGGCATCTCACTCTCTTTGAATCTTCTTTATCATGCTAAGAGGAGCAGGAAAAAGCAAAAAATTTCAGAATTGCACCTTGCAATGCGGAGAAATTACTGTTTGTGCATTTACAATATTCATTGATTTTTGCCATTGAAAAACATCATGTTATTCATATACCAGAAATGTTTGTAGCTACTGACTGAATGAAAGGAGCTGGCATCTCACTCTCTTTGAATCTTCTTTATCATGCTAAGAGGAGCAGGAAAAAGCAAAAAATTTCAGAATTGCACCTTGCAATGCGGAGAAATTACTGTTTGTGCATTTACAATATTCATTGATTTTTGCCATTGAAAAACGTCCAGAAATGATTGAAGCTACTGACTGAATGAAAGGAGCTGGCATCTCACTCTCTTTGAATCTTCTTTATCATGCTAAGAGGAGCAGGAAAAAGCAAAAAATTTCAGAATTGCACCTTGCAATGCGGAGAAATTACTGTTTGTGCATTTACAATATTCATTGATTTTTGCCATTGAAAAACGTCCAGAAATGATTGAAGCTACTGACTGAATGAAAGGAGCTGGCATCTCACTCTCTTTGAATCTTCTTTATCATGCTAAGAGGAGCAGGAAAAAGCAAAAAATTTCAGAATTGCACCTTGCAATGCGGAGAAATTACTCTTTGTGCATTTACAAAATTCATTGATTTTTGCCATTGAAAAACATCATGTTATTCATATACCAGAAATGTTTGAAGCTACTGACTGAATGAAAGGAGCTGACATCTCACTCTCTTTGAATCTTCTTTATCATGCTAAGAGGAGCAGGAAAAAGCAAAAAATTTCAGAATTGCACCTTGCAATGCGGAGAAATTACTGTTTGTGCATTTACAATATTCATTGATTTTTGCCATTGAAAAACGTCCAGAAATGATTGAAGCTACTGACTGAATGAAAGGAGCTGGCATCTCACTCTCTTTGAATCTTCTTTATCATGCTAAGAGGAGCAGGAAAAAGCAAAAAATTTCAGAATTGCACCTTGCAATGCGGAGAAATTACTGTTTGTGCATTTACAATATTCATTGATTTTTGCCATTGAAAAACGTCCAGAAATGATTGAAGCTACTGACTGAATGAAAGGAGCTGGCATCTCACTCTCTTTGAATCTTCTTTATCATGCTAAGAGGAGCAGGAAAAAGCAAAAAATTTCAGAATTGCACCTTGCAATGCGGAGAAATTACTGTTTGTGCATTTACAATATTCATTGATTTTTGCCATTGAAAAACATCATGTTATTCATATACCAGAAATGATTGAAGCTACTGACTGAATGAAAGGAGCTGGCATCTCACTCTCTTTGAATCTTCTTTATCATGCTAAGAGGAGAAGGAAAAAGCAAAAAATTTCAGAATTGCACCTTGCAATGCGGAGAAATTACTGTTTGTGCATTTACAATATTCATTGATTTTTGCCATTGAAAAACGTCCAGAAATGATTGAAGCTACTGACTGAATGAAAGGAACTGGCATCTCACTCTCTTTGAATCTTCTTTATCATGCTAAGAGGAGCAGGAAAAAGCAAAAAATTTCAGAATTGCACCTTGCAATGCGGAGAAATTACTGTTTGTGCATTTACAAAATTCATTGATTTTTGCCATTGAAAAACATCATGTTATTCATATACCAGAAATGTTTGAAGCTACTGACTGAATGAAAGGAGCTGACATCTCACTCTCTTTGAATCTTCTTTATCATGCTAAGAGGAGCAGGAAAAAGCAAAAAATTTCAGAATTGCACCTTGCAATGCGGAGAAATTACTGTTTGTGCATTTACAATATTCATTGATTTTTGCCATTGAAAAACGTCCAGAAATGATTGAAGCTACTGACTGAATGAAAGGAGCTGGCATCTCACTCTCTTTGAATCTTCTTTATCATGCTAAGAGGAGCAGGAAAAAGCAAAAAATTTCAGAATTGCACCTTGCAATGCGGAGAAATTACTGTTTGTGCATTTACAATATTCATTGATTTTTGCCATTGAAAAACATCATGTTATTCATATACCAGAAATGATTGAAGCTACTGACTGAATGAAAGGAGCTGGCATCTCACTCTCTTTGAATCTTCTTTATCATGCTAAGAGGAGCAGGAAAAAGCAAAAAATTTCAGAATTGCACCTTGCAATGCGGAGAAATTACTGTTTGTGCATTTACAATATTCATTGATTTTTGCCATTGAAAAACGTCCAGAAATGATTGAAGCTACTGACTGAATGAAAGGAGCTGGCATCTCACTCTCTTTGAATCTTCTTTATCATGCTAAGAGGAGCAGGAAAAAGCAAAAAATTTCAGAATTGCACCTTGCAATGCGGAGAAATTACTGTTTGTGCATTTACAATATTCATTGATTTTTGCCATTGAAAAACATCATGTTATTCATATACCAGAAATGTTTGTAGCTACTGACTGAATGAAAGGAGCTGGCATCTCACTCTCTTTGAATCTTCTTTATCATGCTAAGAGGAGCAGGAAAAAGCAAAAAATTTCAGAATTGCACCTTGCAATGCGGAGAAATTACTGTTTGTGCATTTACAATATTCATTGATTTTTGCCATTGAAAAACGTCCAGAAATGATTGAAGCTACTGACTGAATGAAAGGAGCTGGCATCTCACTCTCTTTGAATCTTCTTTATCATGCTAAGAGGAGCAGGAAAAAGCAAAAAATTTCAGAATTGCACCTTGCAATGCGGAGAAATTACTGTTTGTGCATTTACAATATTCATTGATTTTTGCCATTGAAAAACGTCCAGAAATGATTGAAGCTACTGACTGAATGAAAGGAGCTGGCATCTCACTCTCTTTGAATCTTCTTTATCATGCTAAGAGGAGCAGGAAAAAGCAAAAAATTTCAGAATTGCACCTTGCAATGCGGAGAAATTACTCTTTGTGCATTTACAATATTCATTGATTTTTGCCATTGAAAAACATCATGTTATTCATATACCAGAAATGTTTGAAGCTACTGACTGAATGAAAGGAGCTGGCATCTCACTCTCTTTGAATCTTCTTTATCATGCTAAGAGGAGCAGGAAAAAGCAAAAAATTTCAGAATTGCACCTTGCAATGCGGAGAAATTACTGTTTGTGCATTTACAATATTCATTGATTTTTGCCATTGAAAAACGTCCAGAAATGATTGAAGCTACTGACTGAATGAAAGGAGCTGGCATCTCACTCTCTTTGAATCTTCTTTATCATGCTAAGAGGAGCAGGAAAAAGCAAAAAATTTCAGAATTGCACCTTGCAATGCGGAGAAATTACTGTTTGTGCATTTACAATATTCATTGATTTTTGCCATTGAAAAACATCATGTTATTCATATACCAGAAATGTTTGTAGCTACTGACTGAATGAAAGGAGCTGGCATCTCACTCTCTTTGAATCTTCTTTATCATGCTAAGAGGAGCAGATAAAAGCAAAAAATTTCAGAATTGCACCTTGCAATGCGGAGAAATTACTGTTTGTGCATTTACAATATTCATTGATTTTTGCCATTGAAAAACGTCCAGAAATGATTGAAGCTACTGACTGAATGAAAGGAGCTGGCATCTCACTCTCTTTGAATCTTCTTTATCATGCTAAGAGGAGCAGGAAAAAGCAAAAAATTTCAGAATTGCACCTTGCAATGCGGAGAAATTACTGTTTGTGCATTTACAATATTCATTGATTTTTGCCATTGAAAAACGTCCAGAAATGATTGAAGCTACTGACTGAATGAAAGGAGCTGGCATCTCACTCTCTTTGAATCTTCTTTATCATGCTAAGAGGAGCAGGAAAAAGCAAAAAATTTCAGAATTGCACCTTGCAATGCGGAGAAATTACTCTTTGTGCATTTACAATATTCATTGATTTTTGCCATTGAAAAACATCATGTTATTCATATACCAGAAATGTTTGAAGCTACTGACTGAATGAAAGGAGCTGGCATCTCACTCTCTTTGAATCTTCTTTATCATGCTGAGGAGCAGGAAAAAGCAAAAAATTTCAGAATTGCACCTTGCAATGTGGAGAAATTACTGTTTGTGCATTTACAATATTCATTGATTTTTACCATTGAAAAACGTCCAGAAATGATTGAAGCTACTGACTGAATGAAAGTAGCTGGCATCTCACTCTCTTTGAATCTTCTTTATCATGCTAAGAGGAGCAGGAAAAAGCAAAAAATTTCAGACTTGCACCTTGCAATGCGGAGAAATTACTGTTTGTGCATTTACAATATTCATTGATTTTTGCCATTGAAAAACATCATGTTATTCATATACCAGAAATGTTTGAAGCTACTGACTGAATGAAAGGAGCTGGCATCTCACTCTCTTTGAATCTTCTTTATCATGCTAAGAGGAGCAGGAAAAAGCAAAAAATTTCAGAATTGCACCTTGCAATGCGGAGAAATTACTGTTTGTGCATTTACAATATTCATTGATTTTTGCCATTGAAAAACGTCCAGAAATGATTGAAGCTACTGACTGAATGAAAGGAGCTGGCATCTCACTCTCTTTGAATCTTCTTTATCATGCTAAGAGGAGCAGGAAAAAGCAAAAAATTTCAGAATTGCACCTTGCAATGCGGAGAAATTACTGTTTGTGCATTTACAATATTCATTGATTTTTGCCATTGAAAAACGTCCAGAAATGATTGAAGCTACTGACTGAATGAAAGGAGCTGGCATCTCACTCTCTTTGAATCTTCTTTATCATGCTAAGAGGAGCAGGAAAAATCAAAAAATTTCAGAATTGCACCTTGCAATGCGGAGAAATTACTGTTTATGCATTTACAATATTCAATGATTTTTGCCATTGAAAAACATGTTATTCATATACCAGAAATGTTTGAAGCTACTGACTGAATGAAAGGAGCTGGCACCTCACTCTCTTTGAATCTTCTTTATCATGCTAAGAGGAGCGGGAAAAAGCAAAAAATTTCAGAATTGCACCTTGCAATGCGGAGAAATTACTGTTTGTGCATTTACAATATTCATTGATTTTTGCCATTGAAAAACATCCAGAAATGATTGAAGGTACTGACTGAATGAAAGGAGCTGGCATCTCACTCTCTTTGAATCTTCTTTATCATGCTAAGAGGAGCAGGAAAAAGCAAAAAATTTCAGAATTGCACCTTGCAATGCGGAGAAATTACTGTTTGTGCATTCACAATATTCATTGATTTTTGCCATTGAAAAACGTCCAGAAATGATTGAAGCTACTGACTGAATGAAAGGAGCTGGCATCTCACTCTCTTTGAATCTTCTTTATCATGCTAAGAGGAGCAGGAAAAAGCCAAAAATTTCAGAATTGCACCTTGCAATGCGGAGAAATTACAGTTTGTGCATTTACAATATTCATTGATTTTTGCCATTGAAAAACATCCAGAAATGATTGAAGCTACTGACTGAATGAAAGGAGCTGGCATCTCACTCTCTTTGAATATTCTTTATCATGCTAAGAGGAGCAGGAAAAAGCAAAAAATTTCAGAATTGCAACTTGCAATGCGGAGAAATTACTGTTTGTGCATTTACAATATTCATTGATTTTTGCCATTGAAAAACATCATGTTATTCATATACCAGAAATGTTTGAAGCTACTGACTGAATGAAAGGAGCTGGCATCTCACTCTCTTTGAATCTTCTTTATCATGCTAAGAGGAGCAGGAAAAAGCAAAAAATTTCAGAATTGCACCTTGCAATGCGGAGAAATTACTGTTTGTGCATTTACAATATTCATTGATTTTTGCCATTGAAAAACATCATGTTATTCATATACCAGAAATGTTTGAAGCTACTGACTGAATGAAAGGAGCTGGCATCTCACTCTCTTTGAATCTTCTTTATCATGCTAAGAGGAGCAGGAAAAAGCAAAAAATTTCAGAATTGCACCTTGCAATGTGGAGAAATTACTGTTTGTGCATTTACAATATTCATTGATTTTTACCATTGAAAAACGTCCAGAAATGATTGAAGCTACTGACTGAATGAAAGTAGCTGGCATCTCACTCTCTTTGAATCTTCTTTATCATGCTAAGAGGAGCAGGAAAAAGCAAAAAATTTCAGAATTGCACCTTGCAATGCAGAGAAATTACTGTTTGTGCATTTACAATATTCATTGATTTTTGCCATTGAAAAACATCATGTTATTCATATACCAGAAATGTTTGAAGCTACTGACTGAATGAAAGGAGCTGGCATCTCACTCTCTTTGAATCTTCTTTATCATGCTAAGAGGAGCAGGAAAAAGCAAAAAATTTCAGAATTGCACCTTGCAATGTGGAGAAATTACTGTTTGTGCATTTACAATATTCATTGATTTTTACCATTGAAAAACGTCCAGAAATGATTGAAGCTACTGACTGAATGAAAGTAGCTGGCATCTCACTCTCTTTGAATCTTCTTTATCATGCTAAGAGGAGCAGGAAAAAGCAAAAAATTTCAGACTTGCACCTTGCAATGCGGAGAAATTACTGTTTGTGCATTTACAATATTCATTGATTTTTGCCATTGAAAAACATCATGTTATTCATATACCAGAAATGTTTGAAGCTACTGACTGAATGAAAGGAGCTGGCATCTCACTCTCTTTGAATCTTCTTTATCATGCTAAGAGGAGCAGGAAAAAGCAAAAAATTTCAGAATTGCACCTTGCAATGCGGAGAAATTACTGTTTGTGCATTTACAATATTCATTGATTTTTGCCATTGAAAAACGTCCAGAAATGATTGAAGCTACTGACTGAATGAAAGGAGCTGGCATCTCACTCTCTTTGAATCTTGTTTATCATGCTAAGAGGAGCAGGAAAAAGCAAAAAATTTCAGAATTGCACCTTGCAATGCGGAGAAATTACTGTTTGTGCATTTACAATATTCATTGATTTTTGCCATTGAAAAACGTCCAAAAATGATTGAAGCTACTGACTGAATGAAAGGAGCTGGCATCTCACTCTCTTTGAATCTTCTTTATCATGCTAAGAGGAGCAGGAAAAAGCAAAAAATTTCAGAATTGCACCTTGCAATGCGGAGAAATTACTGTTTGTGCATTTACAATATTCATTGATTTTTGCCATTGAAAAACATCATGTTATTCATATACCAGAAATGATTGAAGCTACTGACTGAATGAAAGGAGCTGGCATCTCACTCTCTTTGAATCTTCTTTATCATGCTAAGAGGAGCAGGAAAAAGCAAAAAATTTCAGAATTGCACCTTGCAATGCGGAGAAATTACTGTTTGTGCATTTACAATATTCATTGATTTTTGCCATTGAAAAACGTCCAGAAATGATTGAAGCTACTGACTGAATGAAAGGAACTGGCATCTCACTCTCTTTGAATCTTCTTTATCATGCTAAGAGGAGCAGGAAAAAGCAAAAAATTTCAGAATTGCACCTTGCAATACGGAGAAATTACTGTTTGTGCATTTACAAAATTCATTGATTTTTGCCATTGAAAAACATCATGTTATTCATATACCAGAAATGTTTGAAGCTACTGACTGAATGAAAGGAGCTGACATCTCACTCTCTTTGAATCTTCTTTATCATGCTAAGAGGAGCAGGAAAAAGCAAAAAATTTCAGAATTGCACCTTGCAATGCGGAGAAATTACTGTTTGTGCATTTACAATATTCATTGATTTTTGCCATTGAAAAACGTCCAGAAATGATTGAAGCTACTGACTGAATGAAAGGAGCTGGCATCTCACTCTCTTTGAATCTTCTTTATCATGCTAAGAGGAGCAGGAAAAAGCAAAAAATTTCAGAATTGCACCTTGCAATGCGGAGAAATTACTGTTTGTGCATTTACAATATTCATTGATTTTTGCCATTGAAAAACGTCCAGAAATGATTGAAGCTACTGACTGAATGAAAGGAACTGGCATCTCACTCTCTTTGAATCTTCTTTATCATGCTAAGAGGAGCAGGAAAAAGCAAAAAATTTCAGAATTGCACCTTGCAATGCGGAGAAATTACTGTTTGTGCATTTACAAAATTCATTGATTTTTGCCATTGAAAAACATCATGTTATTCATATACCAGAAATGTTTGAAGCTACTGACTGAATGAAAGGAGCTGACATCTCACTCTCTTTGAATCTTCTTTATCATGCTAAGAGGAGCAGGAAAAAGCAAAAAATTTCAGAATTGCACCTTGCAATGCGGAGAAATTACTGTTTGTGCATTTACAATATTCATTGATTTTTGCCATTGAAAAACGTCCAGAAATGATTGAAGCTACTGACTGAATGAAAGGAGCTGGCATCTCACTCTCTTTGAATCTTCTTTATCATGCTAAGAGGAGCAGGAAAAAGCAAAAAATTTCAGAATTGCACCTTGCAATGCGGAGAAATTACTGTTTGTGCATTTACAATATTCATTGATTTTTGCCATTGAAAAACATCATGTTATTCATATACCAGAAATGATTGAAGCTACTGACTGAATGAAAGGAGCTGGCATCTCACTCTCTTTGAATCTTCTTTATCATGCTAAGAGGAGCAGGAAAAAGCAAAAAATTTCAGAATTGCACCTTGCAATGTGGAGAAATTACTGTTTGTGCATTTACAATATTCATTGATTTTTACCATTGAAAAACGTCCAGAAATGATTGAAGCTACTGAATGAATGAAAGTAGCTGGCATCTCACTCTCTTTGAATCTTCTTTATCATGCTAAGAGGAGCAGGAAAAAGCAAAAAATTTCAGACTTGCACCTTGCAATGCGGAGAAATTACTGTTTGTGCATTTACAATATTCATTGATTTTTGCCATTGAAAAACATCATGTTATTCATATACCAGAAATGTTTGAAGCTACTGACTGAATGAAAGGAGCTGGCATCTCACTCTCTTTGAATCTTCTTTATCATGCTAAGAGGAGCAGGAAAAAGCAAAAAATTTCAGAATTGCACCTTGCAATGCGGAGAAATTACTGTTTGTGCATTTACAATATTCATTGATTTTTGCCATTGAAAAACGTCCAGAAATGATTGAAGCTACTGACTGAATGAAAGGAGCTGGCATCTCACTCTCTTTGAATCTTGTTTATCATGCTAAGAGGAGCAGGAAAAAGCAAAAAATTTCAGAATTGCACCTTGCAATGCGGAGAAATTACTGTTTGTGCATTTACAATATTCATTGATTTTTGCCATTGAAAAACGTCCAGAAATGATTGAAGCTACTGACTGAATGAAAGGAGCTGGCATCTCACTCTCTTTGAATCTTCTTTATCATGCTAAGAGGAGCAGGAAAAAGCAAAAAAATTCAGAATTGCACCTTGCAATGCGGAGAAATTACTGTTTGTGCATTTACAATATTCATTGATTTTTGCCATTGAAAAACATCATGTTATTCATATACCAGAAATGATTGAAGCTACTGACTGAATGAAAGGAGCTGGCATCTCACTCTCTTTGAATCTTCTTTATCATGCTAAGAGGAGCAGGAAAAAGCAAAAAATTTCAGAATTGCACCTTGCAATGCGGAGAAATTACTGTTTGTGCATTTACAATATTCATTGATTTTTGCCATTGAAAAACGTCCAGAAATGATTGAAGCTACTGACTGAATGAAAGGAACTGGCATCTCACTCTCTTTGAATCTTCTTTATCATGCTAAGAGGAGCAGGAAAAAGCAAAAAATTTCAGAATTGCACCTTGCAATGCGGAGAAATTACTGTTTGTGCATTTACAAAATTCATTGATTTTTGCCATTGAAAAACATCATGTTATTCACATACCAGAAATGTTTGAAGCTACTGACTGAATGAAAGGAGCTGACATCTCACTCTCTTTGAATCTTCTTTATCATGCTAAGAGGAGCAGGAAAAAGCAAAAAATTTCAGAATTGCACCTTGCAATGCGGAGAAATTACTGTTTGTGCATTTACAATATTCATTGATTTTTGCCATTGAAAAACGTCCAGAAATGATTGAAGCTACTGACTGAATGAAAGGAGCTGGCATCTCACTCTCTTTGAATCTTCTTTATCATGCTAAGAGGAGCAGGAAAAAGCAAAAAATTTCAGAATTGCACCTTGCAATGCGGAGAAATTACTGTTTGTGCATTTACAATATTCATTGATTTTTGCCATTGAAAAACATCATGTTATTCATATACCAGAAATGATTGAAGCTACTGACTGAATGAAAGGAGCTGGCATCTCACTCTCTTTGAATCTTCTTTATCATGCTAAGAGGAGCAGGAAAAAGCAAAAAATTTCAGAATTGCACCTTGCAATGCGGAGAAATTACTGTTTGTGCATTTACAATATTCATTGATTTTTGCCATTGAAAAACGTCCAGAAATGATTGAAGCTACTGACTGAATGAAAGGAACTGGCATCTCACTCTCTTTGAATCTTCTTTATCATGCTAAGAGGAGCAGGAAAAAGCAAAAAATTTCAGAATTGCACCTTGCAATGCGGAGAAATTACTGTTTGTGCATTTACAAAATTCATTGATTTTTGCCATTGAAAAACATCATGTTATTCATATACCAGAAATGTTTGAAGCTACTGACTGAATGAAAGGAGCTGACATCTCACTCTCTTTGAATATTCTTTATCATGCTAAGAGGAGCAGGAAAAAGCAAAAAATTTCAGAATTGCACCTTGCAATGCGGAGAAATTACTGTTTGTGCATTTACAATATTCATTGATTTTTGCCATTGAAAAACGTCCAGAAATGATTGAAGCTACTGACTGAATGAAAGGAGCTGGCATCTCACTCTCTTTGAATCTTCTTTATCATGCTAAGAGGAGCAGGAAAAAGCAAAAAATTTCAGAATTGCACCTTGCAATGCGGAGAAATTACTGTTTGTGCATTTACAATATTCATTGATTTTTGCCATTGAAAAACATCATGTTATTCATATACCAGAAATGATTGAAGCTACTGACTGAATGAAAGGAGCTGGCATCTCACTCTCTTTGAATCTTCTTTATCATGCTAAGAGGAGCAGGAAAAAGCAAAAAATTTCAGAATTGCACCTTGCAATGTGGAGAAATTACTGTTTGTGCATTTACAATATTCATTGATTTTTACCATTGAAAAACGTCCAGAAATGATTGAAGCTACTGAATGAATGAAAGTAGCTGGCATCTCACTCTCTTTGAATCTTCTTTATCATGCTAAGAGGAGCAGGAAAAAGCAAAAAATTTCAGACTTGCACCTTGCAATGCGGAGAAATTACTGTTTGTGCATTTACAATATTCATTGATTTTTGCCATTGAAAAACATCATGTTATTCATATACCAGAAATGTTTGAAGCTACTGACTGAATGAAAGGAGCTGGCATCTCACTCTCTTTGAATCTTCTTTATCATGCTAAGAGGAGCAGGAAAAAGCAAAAAATTTCAGAATTGCACCTTGCAATGCGGAGAAATTACTGTTTGTGCATTTACAATATTCATTGATTTTTGCCATTGAAAAACGTCCAGAAATGATTGAAGCTACTGACTGAATGAAAGGAGCTGGCATCTCACTCTCTTTGAATCTTGTTTATCATGCTAAGAGGAGCAGGAAAAAGCAAAAAATTTCAGAATTGCACCTTGCAATGCGGAGAAATTACTGTTTGTGCATTTACAATATTCATTGATTTTTGCCATTGAAAAACGTCCAGAAATGATTGAAGCTACTGACTGAATGAAAGGAGCTGGCATCTCACTCTCTTTGAATCTTCTTTATCATGCTAAGAGGAGCAGGAAAAAGCAAAAAAATTCAGAATTGCACCTTGCAATGCGGAGAAATTACTGTTTGTGCATTTACAAAATTCATTGATTTTTGCCATTGAAAAACATCATGTTATTCATATACCAGAAATGTTTGAAGCTACTGACTGAATGAAAGGAGCTGACATCTCACTCTCTTTGAATCTTCTTTATCATGCTAAGAGGAGCAGGAAAAAGCAAAAAATTTCAGAATTGCACCTTGCAATGCGGAGAAATTACTGTTTGTGCATTTACAATATTCATTGATTTTTGCCATTGAAAAACGTCCAGAAATGATTGAAGCTACTGACTGAATGAAAGGAGCTGGCATCTCACTCTCTTTGAATCTTCTTTATCATGCTAAGAGGAGCAGGAAAAAGCAAAAAATTTCAGAATTGCACCTTGCAATGCGGAGAAATTACTGTTTGTGCATTTACAATATTCATTGATTTTTGCCATTGAAAAACATCATGTTATTCATATACCAGAAATGTTTGAAGCTACTGACTGAATGAAAGGAGCTGGCATCTCACTCTCTTTGAATCTTCTTTATCATGCTAAGAGGAGCAGGAAAAAGCAAAAAATTTCTGAATTGCACCTTGCAATGCGGAGAAATTACTGTTTGTGCATTTACAATATTCATTGATTTTTGCCATTGAAAAACATCATGTTATTCATATACCAGAAATGATTGAAGCTACTGACTGAATGAAAGGAGCTGGCATCTCACTCTCTTTGAATCTTCTTTATCATGCTAAGAGGAGCAGGAAAAAGCAAAAAATTTCAGAATTGCACCTTGCAATGCGGAGAAATTACTGTTTGTGCATTTACAATATTCATTGATTTTTGCCATTGAAAAACGTCCAGAAATGATTGAAGCTACTGACTGAATGAAAGGAGCTGGCATCTCACTCTCTTTGAATCTTCTTTATCATGCTAAGAGGAGCAGGAAAAAGCAAAAAATTTCAGAATTGCACCTTGCAATCGGAGAAATTACTGTTTGTGCATTTACAATATTCATTGATTTTTGCCATTGAAAAACGTCCAGAAATGATTGAAGCTACTGACTGAATGAAAGGAGCTGGCATCTCACTCTCTTTGAATCTTCTTTATCATGCTAAGAGGAGCAGGAAAAAGCAAAAAATTTCAGAATTGCACCTTGCAATGCGGAGAAATTACTGTTTGTGCATTTACAATATTCATTGATTTTTGCCATTGAAAAACATCATGTTATTCATATACCAGAAATGATTGAAGCTACTGACTGAATGAAAGGAGCTGGCATCTCACTCTCTTTGAATCTTCTTTATCATGCTAAGAGGAGCAGGAAAAAGCAAAAAATTTCAGAATTGCACCTTGCAATGCGGAGAAATTACTGTTTGTGCATTTACAATATTCATTGATTTTTGCCATTGAAAAACGTCCAGAAATGATTGAAGCTACTGACTGAATGAAAGGAACTGGCATCTCACTCTCTTTGAATCTTCTTTATCATGCTAAGAGGAGCAGGAAAAAGCAAAAAATTTCAGAATTGCACCTTGCAATGCGGAGAAATTACTGTTTGTGCATTTACAAAATTCATTGATTTTTGCCATTGAAAAACATCATGTTATTCATATACCAGAAATGTTTGAAGCTACTGACTGAATGAAAGGAGCTGACATCTCACTCTCTTTGAATCTTCTTTATCATGCTAAGAGGAGCAGGAAAAAGCAAAAAATTTCAGAATTGCACCTTGCAATGCGGAGAAATTACTGTTTGTGCATTTACAATATTCATTGATTTTTGCCATTGAAAAACGTCCAGAAATGATTGAAGCTACTGACTGAATGAAAGGAGCTGGCATCTCACTCTCTTTGAATCTTCTTTATCATGCTAAGAGGAGCAGGAAAAAGCAAAAAATTTCAGAATTGCACCTTGCAATGCGGAGAAATTACTGTTTGTGCATTTACAATATTCATTGATTTTTGCCATTGAAAAACATCATGTTATTCATATACCAGAAATGATTGAAGCTACTGACTGAATGAAAGGAGCTGGCATCTCACTCTCTTTGAATCTTCTTTATCATGCTAAGAGGAGCAGGAAAAAGCAAAAAATTTCAGAATTGCACCTTGCAATGTGGAGAAATTACTGTTTGTGCATTTACAATATTCATTGATTTTTACCATTGAAAAACGTCCAGAAATGATTGAAGCTACTGAATGAATGAAAGTAGCTGGCATCTCACTCTCTTTGAATCTTCTTTATCATGCTAAGAGGAGCAGGAAAAAGCAAAAAATTTCAGACTTGCACCTTGCAATGCGGAGAAATTACTGTTTGTGCATTTACAATATTCATTGATTTTTGCCATTGAAAAACATCATGTTATTCATATACCAGAAATGTTTGAAGCTACTGACTGAATGAAAGGAGCTGGCATCTCACTCTCTTTGAATCTTCTTTATCATGCTAAGAGGAGCAGGAAAAAGCAAAAAATTTCAGAATTGCACCTTGCAATGCGGAGAAATTACTGTTTGTGCATTTACAATATTCATTGATTTTTGCCATTGAAAAACGTCCAGAAATGATTGAAGCTACTGACTGAATGAAAGGAGCTGGCATCTCACTCTCTTTGAATCTTGTTTATCATGCTAAGAGGAGCAGGAAAAAGCAAAAAATTTCAGAATTGCACCTTGCAATGCGGAGAAATTACTGTTTGTGCATTTACAATATTCATTGATTTTTGCCATTGAAAAACGTCCAGAAATGATTGAAGCTACTGACTGAATGAAAGGAGCTGGCATCTCACTCTCTTTGAATCTTCTTTATCATGCTAAGAGGAGCAGGAAAAAGCAAAAAAATTCAGAATTGCACCTTGCAATGCGGAGAAATTACTGTTTGTGCATTTACAATATTCATTGATTTTTGCCATTGAAAAACATCATGTTATTCATATACCAGAAATGATTGAAGCTACTGACTGAATGAAAGGAGCTGGCTTCTCACTCTCTTTGAATCTTCTTTATCATGCTAAGAGGAGCAGGAAAAAGCAAAAAATTTCAGAATTGCACCTTGCAATGCGGAGAAATTACTGTTTGTGCATTTACAATATTCATTGATTTTTGCCATTGAAAAACGTCCAGAAATGATTGAAGCTACTGACTGAATGAAAGGAACTGGCATCTCACTCTCTTTGAATCTTCTTTATCATGCTAAGAGGAGCAGGAAAAAGCAAAAAATTTCAGAATTGCACCTTGCAATGCGGAGAAATTACTGTTTGTGCATTTACAAAATTCATTGATTTTTGCCATTGAAAAACATCATGTTATTCATATACCAGAAATGTTTGAAGCTACTGACTGAATGAAAGGAGCTGACATCTCACTCTCTTTGAATCTTCTTTATCATGCTAAGAGGAGCAGGAAAAAGCAAAAAATTTCAGAATTGCACCTTGCAATGCGGAGAAATTACTGTTTGTGCATTTACAATATTCATTGATTTTTGCCATTGAAAAACGTCCAGAAATGATTGAAGCTACTGACTGAATGAAAGGAGCTGGCATCTCACTCTCTTTGAATCTTCTTTATCATGCTAAGAGGAGCAGGAAAAAGCAAAAAATTTCAGAATTGCACCTTGCAATGCGGAGAAATTACTGTTTGTGCATTTACAATATTCATTGATTTTTGCCATTGAAAAACATCATGTTATTCATATACCAGAAATGTTTGAAGCTACTGACTGAATGAAAGGAGCTGGCATCTCACTCTCTTTGAATCTTCTTTATCATGCTAAGAGGAGCAGGAAAAAGCAAAAAATTTCTGAATTGCACCTTGCAATGCGGAGAAATTACTGTTTGTGCATTTACAATATTCATTGATTTTTGCCATTGAAAAACATCATGTTATTCATATACCAGAAATGATTGAAGCTACTGACTGAATGAAAGGAGCTGGCATCTCACTCTCTTTGAATCTTCTTTATCATGCTAAGAGGAGCAGGAAAAAGCAAAAAATTTCAGAATTGCACCTTGCAATGCGGAGAAATTACTGTTTGTGCATTTACAATATTCATTGATTTTTGCCATTGAAAAACGTCCAGAAATGATTGAAGCTACTGACTGAATGAAAGGAGCTGGCATCTCACTCTCTTTGAATCTTCTTTATCATGCTAAGAGGAGCAGGAAAAAGCAAAAAATTTCAGAATTGCACCTTGCAATGCGGAGAAATTACTGTTTGTGCATTTACAATATTCATTGATTTTTGCCATTGAAAAACGTCCAGAAATGATTGAAGCTACTGACTGAATGAAAGGAGCTGGCATCTCACTCTCTTTGAATCTTCTTTATCATGGTAAGAGGAGCAGGAAAAAGCAAAAAATTTCAGAATTGCACCTTGCAATGCGGAGAAATTACTGTTTGTGCATTTACAATATTCATTGATTTTTGCCATTGAAAAACATCATGTTATTCATATACCAGAAATGATTGAAGCTACTGACTGAATGAAAGGAGCTGGCATCTCACTCTCTTTGAATCTTCTTTATCATGCTAAGAGGAGCAGGAAAAAGCAAAAAATTTCAGAATTGCACCTTGCAATGCGGAGAAATTACTGTTTGTGCATTTACAATATTCATTGATTTTTGCCATTGAAAAACGTCCAGAAATGATTGAAGCTACTGACTGAATGAAAGGAACTGGCATCTCACTCTCTTTGAATCTTCTTTATCATGCTAAGAGGAGCAGGAAAAAGCAAAAAATTTCAGAATTGCACCTTGCAATGCGGAGAAATTACTGTTTGTGCATTTACAAAATTCATTGATTTTTGCCATTGAAAAACATCATGTTATTCATATACCAGAAATGTTTGAAGCTACTGACTGAATGAAAGGAGCTGACATCTCACTCTCTTTGAATCTTCTTTATCATGCTAAGAGGAGCAGGAAAAAGAAAAAAATTTCAGAATTGCACCTTGCAATGCGGAGAAATTACTGTTTGTGCATTTACAATATTCATTGATTTTTGCCATTGAAAAACGTCCAGAAATGATTGAAGCTACTGACTAAATGAAAGGAGCTGGCATCTCACTCTCTTTGAATCTTCTTTATCATGCTAAGAGGAGCAGGAAAAAGCAAAAAATTTCAGAATTGCACCTTGCAATGCGGAGAAATTACTGTTTGTGCATTTACAATATTCATTGATTTTTGCCATTGAAAAACATCATGTTATTCATATACCAGAAATGATTGAAGCTACTGACTGAATGAAAGGAGCTGGCATCTCACTCTCTTTGAATCTTCTTTATCATGCTAAGAGGAGCAGGAAAAAGCAAAAATTTCAGAATTGCACCTTGCAATGTGGAGAAATTACTGTTTGTGCATTTACAATATTCATTGATTTTTACCATTGAAAAACGTCCAGAAATGATTGAAGCTACTGAATGAATGAAAGTAGCTGGCATCTCACTCTCTTTGAATCTTCTTTATCATGCTAAGAGGAGCAGGAAAAAGCAAAAAATTTCAGACTTGCACCTTGCAATGCGGAGAAATTACTGTTTGTGCATTTACAATATTCATTGATTTTTGCCATTGAAAAACATCATGTTATTCAAATACCAGAAATGTTTGAAGCTACTGACTGAATGAAAGGAGCTGGCATCTCACTCTCTTTGAATCTTCTTTATCATGCTAAGAGGAGCAGGAAAAAGCAAAAAATTTCAGAATTGCACCTTGCAATGCGGAGAAATTACTGTTTGTGCATTTACAATATTCATTGATTTTTGCCATTGAAAAACGTCCAGAAATGATTGAAGCTACTGACTGAATGAAAGGAGCTGGCATCTCACTCTCTTTGAATCTTCTTTATCATGCTAAGAGGAGCAGGAAAAAGCAAAAAAATTCAGAATTGCACCTTGCAATGCGGAGAAATTACTGTTTGTGCATTTACAATATTCATTGATTTTTGCCATTGAAAAACATCATGTTATTCATATACCAGAAATGATTGAAGCTACTGACTGAATGAAAGGAGCTGGCATCTCACTCTCTTTGAATCTTCTTTATCATGCTAAGAGGAGCAGGAAAAAGCAAAAAATTTCAGAATTGCACCTTGCAATGCGGAGAAATTACTGTTTGTGCATTTACAATATTCATTGATTTTTGCCATTGAAAAACGTCCAGAAATGATTGAAGCTACTGACTGAATGAAAGGAACTGGCATCTCACTCTCTTTGAATCTTCTTTATCATGCTAAGAGGAGCAGGAAAAAGCAAAAAATTTCAGAATTGCACCTTGCAATGCGGAGAAATTACTGTTTGTGCATTTACAAAATTCATTGATTTTTGCCATTGAAAAACATCATGTTATTCATATACCAGAAATGTTTGAAGCTACTGACTGAATGAAAGGAGCTGACATCTCACTCTCTTTGAATCTTCTTTATCATGCTAAGAGGAGCAGGAAAAAGCAAAAAATTTCAGAATTGCACCTTGCAATGCGGAGAAATTACTGTTTGTGCATTTACAATATTCATTGATTTTTGCCATTGAAAAACGTCCAGAAATGATTGAAGCTACTGACTGAATGAAAGGAGCTGGCATCTCACTCTCTTTGAATCTTCTTTATCATGCTAAGAGGAGCAGGAAAAAGCAAAAAATTTCAGAATTGCACCTTGCAATGCGGAGAAATTACTGTTTGTGCATTTACAATATTCATTGATTTTTGCCATTGAAAAACATCATGTTATTCATATACCAGAAATGTTTGAAGCTACTGACTGAATGAAAGGAGCTGGCATCTCACTCTCTTTGAATCTTCTTTATCATGCTAAGAGGAGCAGGAAAAAGCAAAAAATTTCAGAATTGCACCTTGCAATGCGGAGAAATTACTGTTTGTGCATTTACAATATTCATTGATTTTTGCCATTGAAAAACATCATGTTATTCATATACCAGAAATGATTGAAGCTACTGACTGAATGAAAGGAGCTGGCATCTCACTCTCTTTGAATCTTCTTTATCATGCTAAGAGGAGCAGGAAAAAGCAAAAAATTTCAGAATTGCACCTTGCAATGCGGAGAAATTACTGTTTGTGCATTTACAATATTCATTGATTTTTGCCATTGAAAAACGTCCAGAAATGATTGAAGCTACTGACTGAATGAAAGGAGCTGGCATCTCACTCTCTTTGAATCTTCTTTATCATGCTAAGAGGAGCAGGAAAAAGCAAAAAATTTCAGAATTGCACCTTGCAATGCGGAGAAATTACTGTTTGTGCATTTACAATATTCATTGATTTTTGCCATTGAAAAACATCATGTTATTCATATACCAGAAATGTTTGAAGCTACTGACTGAATGAAAGGAGCTGGCATCTCACTCTCTTTGAATCTTCTTTATCATGCTAAGAGGAGCAGGAAAAAGCAAAAAATTTCAGAATTGCACCTTGCAATGCGGAGAAATTACTGTTTGTGCATTTACAATATTCATTGATTTTTGCCATTGAAAAACGTCCAGAAATAATTGAAGCTACTGACTGAATGAAAGGAGCTGGCATCTCACTCTCTTTGAATCTTCTTTATCATGCTAAGAGGAGCAGGAAAAAGCAAAAAATTTCACAATTGCACCTTGCAATGCGGAGAAATTACTGTTTGTGCATTTACAATATTCATTGATTTTTGCCATTGAAAAACATCATGTTATTCATATACCAGAAATGATTGAAGCTACTGACTGAATGAAAGGAGCTGGCATCTCGCTCTCTTTGAATCTTCTTTATCATGCTAAGAGGAGCAGGAAAAAGCAAAAAATTTCAGAATTGCACCTTGCAATGCGGAGAAATTACTGTTTGTGCATTTACAATATTCATTGATTTTTGCCATTGAAAAACGTCCAGAAATGATTGAAGCTACTGACTGAATGAAAGGAGCCTGGCATCTCACTCTCTTTGAATCTTCTTTATCATGCTAAGAGGAGCAGGAAAAAGCAAAAAATTTCAGAATTGCACCTTGCAATGTGGAGAAATTACTGTTTGTGCATTTACAATATTCATTGATTTTTGCCATTGAAAAACATCATGTTATTCATATACCAGAAATGATTGAAGCTACTGACTGAATGAAAGGAGCTGGCATCTCACTCTCTTTGAATCTTCTTTATCATGCTAAGAGGAGCAGGAAAAAGCAAAAAATTTCAGAATTGCACCTTGCAATGCGGAGAAATTACTGTTTGTGCATTTACAATATTCATTGATTTTTGCCATTGAAAAACGTCCAGAAATGATTGAAGCTACTGACTGAATGAAAGGAGCTGGCATCTCACTCTCTTTGAATCTTCTTTATCATGCTAAGAGGAGCAGGAAAAAGCAAAAAATTTCAGAATTGCACCTTGCAATGCGGAGAAATTACTGTTTGTGCTTTTACAATATTCATTGATTTTTGCCATTGAAAAACATCATGTTATTCATATACCAGAAATGTTTGAAGCTACTGACTGAATGAAAGGAGCTGGCATCTCACTCTCTTTGAATCTTCTTTATCATGCTAAGAGGAGCAGGAAAAAGCAAAAAATTTCAGAATTGCAACTTGCAATGCGGAGAAATTACTGTTTGTGCATTTACAATATTCATTGATTTTTGCCATTGAAAAACATCATGTTATTCATATACCAGAAATGATTGAAGCTACTGACTGAATGAAAGGAGCTGGCATCTCACTCTCTTTGAATCTTCTTTATCATGCTAAGAGGAGCAGGAAAAAGCAAAAAATTTCAGAATTGCACCTTGCAATGCGGAGAAATTACTGTTTGTGCATTTACAATATTCATTGATTTTTGCCATTGAAAAACATCATGTTATTCATATACCAGAAATGTTTGAAGCTACTGACTGAATGAAAGGAGCTGGCATCTCACTCTCTTTGAATCTTCTTTATCATGCTAAGAGGAGCAGGAAAAAGCAAAAAATTTCAGAATTGCACCTTGCAATGCGGAGAAATTACTGTTTGTGCATTTACAATATTCATTGATTTTTGCCATTGAAAAACGTCCAGAAATGATTGAAGCTACTGACTGAATGAAAGGAGCTGGCATCTCACTCTCTTTGAATCTTCTTTATCATGCTAAGAGGAGCAGGAAAAAGCAAAAAATTTCAGAATTGCACCTTGCAATGCGGAGAAATTACTGTTTGTGCATTTACAATATTCATTGATTTTTGCCATTGAAAAACATCATGTTATTCATATACCAGAAATGACTTCCCTG